>NC_084642.1:22696195-22973695 GCF_019802595.1 Syngnathoides biaculeatus | reverse complement strand
GACTTTAGTGCAGATGAGAGGAAGGGTGGGGGAGCGGTTACCCGGCTCGATGACCTTCCCCACGGGATGCTTGACCACAATCTGTCTGCCGTCTAAATGTTTCAGCATGAACTGGAACCCGCACAGCGCCTCCACCAGGCCGATCTTGTGGTTCATGAACAGGTCGTTGCCGTCTCGCCGGAATGTCTATGTGGACAAAAAAAAAAAAAAAAAAAAAAAAGTGTCGCACATCAGCTTTCACCTTTCTAAAAGGAATACAGAAGTTAACGATGTAGTGAAAAAGTCAACTGCACTCCTGGGAAGAAAATGACGATGCAACATCCTAAAAAACACAGCTGTTACATTTATTTAACAAGCAAGACATGAAACATATTGATGGTGCCCTTTTTTTAAAGGCTTCAAAGTAGCAATGTCCTATCTAGCGCCACCCTAAAAGAAAATTTGTTGCACTCTTATTAAACAAAGTTGCACCTTCTTAAAAAGACAAGGTGTTGAGATTACACATCGAAGAAATAGATACATTATATTTTCCTAAAAAGACGATCTGTACAAGTAATGCGGTACTTTCCTAGTAAGAAGAGAAACTATTGATGTCTAAGCAATGTACTATGAAAGCAGTTGTTGGCTTAGCCTGTTTTAATCTTGTCAATGCAACAATTAAAAGCAACATGCTGCAATTGGAATCAAGTGTCATTACAACCACAACACTTCTGATAAAAGGCTCATTTTATGGCAGCACAATGAATTGAATTTTGATCACAATTTTGCCTGCCACAATTAAAAGGAGCCTGATGGTCTCTGATTTTTTATTTTTTTTTTACATGTGAAATATGAAGCCACCGCTGCATATGGAAACCCTTCATTTTCAGGAGTGTAAGCACCAAACTCAGCGGCAAACATATGGTTAAAGCTTCATGCCAACTTCAGAATAAACAAACTTAAGAGCATTGTCTACTGTATTAATACAGGAAGCTTTTATTTTGAAGTTGGCCTTCTCCACATGTTTTTGGAGAGGCAGCCTGTTATGCTTTTTCCTATTTGGGTGTTAGGTCAAGGAGGAATTAAAATCTCTATTTTAACAGAACAGTTTTACCGTGTCACAGTGGACTTTTAAAGCTGCCACTGTGATCTCTTTGTATTATGATAGATATTTACTGAAAATTAAAGATGTTGAGATGAACACAACAAAGCTTTTAAAAGGGGACTGACAGAAAAAAAGAGGTAAAATTGTAGGAAAAAACCACGAGACAGAGCCCTAGCTCAAGGGTGGTGAACACGTGGTTCTCGAGCTGCATCTGGCTCGTTGCCTGTTTTCATGTGGCTGTTGTGAAGGAATGAAAGCATATTAAGTTTTTTTTTTTTTTTTTTTTTAAGAGATGAAAGTGGACTTTCATGAAAATACAAACGCGAGTACTAGGGGGGTCCGGGGCTATGCCCCCCTAGGAAATTTTTGAAAAAATGGATGGCTGTGGTGCATTCTGGTGATATCTGTGAACATATTTCAGACAAAAATTGACCTGACCAAAAAAAAAAAAAAAAAAAAAAAAAGTTAGGCAGAACTTCCCCAAGGGCCAAGCCCAGATTTTTTTGCCTCCCTCCCCCTATCACTGGATAGCACAAAATCACATTTGTCATTAAAATATGCCATCTTATCTCAAGACAAATGAATTAAGTGAACTATTCAGTGAAAAGACATCTAAAATTGTCCTTTCCCCCCACATTATACATATTATAGTATAGATATTGAAAATAAACAAAAATATACCCTAGAATTTCTACACCATAGAGCAAAACATGTTAAGGTGATCTGTAGTAATTACTATTAACGTTTAAGTCTTAAACTTATGTTGCGTTGTACTGATACACTCGACCACATTGCTCACCATCTCAGATACAGATCTAGTAATACTAATAGTATAATGAGTATAATGAGACACACATGCAGACAGTCACACACATTTGAAAAATGTACGGGTGTGGACAGTCATGCTCGCAAATAAAGTTGCAGGTGTGATTAGGGATGGCCTTAAAATAACTTACTGGATTAATACAACATAACTTTAAATTAAAAATAAAATAAACAAATACATAAAAAATAGAAAACTAACATTTAAAACTCAGAAATGATCATTTCCAATTTCAACTGATATTAGTAGAACATTATATAAAACGGTATTTAAAGTTTTTCATCAATAAAAATTATTGACCTGACAAACTTTCTGAAGTTAAATGCACAGGCCTGTCAAGGAATAAACACGAACGGTCTATACTCGCAATGTAAAGAAGATGCTGAAAGTTTAGTTCAACATCATCGGCGTTCGTGGCAACATGGGAGCGATACATTGGAACAAACACTCCTGTCGGCAATCGTGACGTATTGTTGTGTGTGTGTTGGTGTGTGTGTGGGGGGGGGGGGGAAATCACACACCACGGGACTGCCGTGAATAGGAGGCTGGCTTGCTAGAACGCGCCTTTAAGTGCATGCGCGCGACGTATTGGCCACACCTGAATCAAGCTACATACAGGGTTCATACTCAGTCTGACCCAAAAAATTTAAGGGCTTTTTAGGGGCATTGACACGAAAAATTTAGGGCCATCGTGGGAAATCAAGAGTAAGGAAAAAAGACTCACCCAATGGTGCCATCAACCGTTCTTGGTTCAAATGTTCCAGTACCTCAGTACCTGTGACAGTGATCACCTGTCGCGCCTTGTGGTAGTTCTCATTGATATGACCACTGTCAACGTCTTCACATAACAGTCTACAGAAAAACAGATTCTAACTACAATTGCAACTATATACACAAATGTCTTCTACTGATGTCTGTTTCAGCACCCCTACTCTAGCTCCTTGAGCCTACCCAGTGCCTCCTCTATTTGTTGCTGCAGAGGTGCCAAAGTGGCTCTCTTGTCCTTTGCTCTGCCTCTGAGTGCATTGGCCTCAGTGATAAAGCTTAGATTCCTCTTTTCTTCTGCCTCCTCACACAGCCTGTCAGCCTTCTCAATAAGCATAGATATGTCAGTCTCTATTCTGGCTTTTTTGGCTTTGAGCCAGTAGAGATGAAAAGTGGGCAGCGATGCCAAATGTAGCCGGGTACGAAGTCTTCCTTTACCCACAGTGGTAGTTTTTAGCAATGTCACTGTCTGGGAACATGACTGCAAACATTTTCGAATTATTTTCACAAGATTTGTAACTGAAATGGCTGCATATCACTTTTAAAGTCCACGCGATCTCTGCCTTTAACGAGTCCGTCTTCGTGTATTGAACTACGTTCATAAAGCCTGACTTCTGGCTGGACAACTGTAGGTGCGCATTAGGGATCGCAACAGGTTACAAATAACCGGTTATAACCAGTTTTCGTTTTTTTAAAACCGAAACCGTGGTCGGACTTTCGAAATTGGTTAAAATTTCCAATCATTACTTCCGGTTCCGGTACGCCACATTGCGGTATTTTTTCAACATCATTTCCACTTTTTTCAAGTTTCGCTGTTAGAGTAAAGTTGGACTCAAAAGAACATTCAGATAAATCAAAGAAACATCAAACATGGCATCGATGAAACGCTCCAAAGTATGGGAGTAAACTTGTTTTATTGCCAGACATCAAAACACTACTCGCATAAAGGGGAGAACTCTGTGAACTCGTCACTCTGGAAGAGCAACAACAAAAAACAATCCGTGCGGAACCCCGCACTCCAACTCGAGGTCCCGCGGGTGAATTATGCAAACACCACTATGGTACCGTTTTTTTTGCTACAGCTGTTCAGTTAAAACAGGTTATGAAAGTAAGCGTTTTTTTGCGATCCCTAGTGCGCATGCACTGCTAGTACCACTGCCTGAAGTTGATGCTGCACTATCTTGATATTTTAGAAACAGATTCATACCAACGGAAGATGAGAGTCTTCGCCAAATCAGCGTGTCTCCTGTTTTTCCGGTGCGACTCCAGCGCTTTGACGCCCATCTTTTCAAGCTGATAACTCTGCTTGCACAGATGGCAGTAAAACATGTGCCGATCTTTCGGATCTCGACGAACCCAGCTCCCAAACTCCTTACTTTCAACCCAAGCTTCTTGAAAATTGCACTTTCCCGTGATACAAGTTGGATCGATGAAAGAACTACGCTACGTCGTAACGAAGACGAAGTGAAATGCCTACTCACGGAAACAAACAACGGAAAATCGACAAGATGGCGACTAGTTGTCGACACGGTGACTTCCGTTGACAATTTCCGGCTTATTTGGATGCCAGACGGATCGCTATTTTTTTTTTTTTTTTAACAAAAGATTAATTTATTTTTTAGGGAGAATTTTGGTGGTAGAGGTCCTCCCTTTGATTTTTTTAAATTTAAGGCCTTTTTAGGAGCTTCACCGTTTTTTGCGGATTTTAAGGACTTTTAGGAGCCCCTAAATGCACCTTCGAAAATGTAGGGGTTTTTAGGGACATTTAGGGCCGCATGCGAACCCTGTACAAGGGTTTTTTTTTTTTTTTTTATTTACACCGTCACACTGCCTCGCGATCGACGTAATGAGCAGCCCTGCCTGGTGTAACTGAATTTCCTTTGACACGGCTCATGATGTTGATGACTTTCGACGTAAATGCGGTTGCATTACCTGAAGCAGTTCTGAACATGCGCTTTCGCACATGCTCTGTACAGTTAACTTGCATTTCCTGTTTCGGGTGAATACCGGTTGTTTTGGAGCAGGCTCGTTTAGTGGACAACGTTTATGAAATTTACATGTAAATTAATGTCAAGACCACACAAAATAAGCGACTTCTTGAGAGAATGCGAGGGGAGGGGCATTACTGTTATTAGTGTTAGTGCCTCAACATGGCTACGCTCGTGAAAGCAAAACAATGAACTCAAATGCATGTTCGTTCAATGTTGTCAACTAATATCCAGATTAATTTCAGACAATTTTTCCTCAATTTTCCGGAGCTATTTTCATGAAAATTTAAAAATCCGGAATCCCGGGAAAATCCGGAGGACTTTCATCACTGTTTATTTATTTATTTATTTATTTATTTTTACACTGTGCGGGCACGCGTTTTGCATTTGAGTTTCGTATGGTATTTGTGTCCGTGCTTTACTTGAGTTTATTATAGATGTTGCAGGTAATGTAACAAGCTCAGGGTGTGCATTGATGTAAGAAAGAGGGACTGCACAGGTATGGGCAGCGGGACGGTGAGAACCCTCAGGTGTGAGACGCTCTCCACCAACCCACTACGTCTACAATGTAGTCACTCCCACTGGCCCCAAAAGGCTAGACGGGTGTCCAGTATGGTGAAAAGGAGGGGGGGACAGGGGTGCCATACAAGGGAAGGATAAGATGGGTGGAGTTGACGACATGGAGCGCAACCACATGGTAAGAGAGAAGGGGAGCGCCTACACCAAGCAGCCATGGCACCAGAGCGGCTTGGGCCCAAGGAGGAGGGGAGAACATTTAAAATAAATAATGAATAAGATGTGCTGCAGCCCGATAAGAAATTGGATGTTCATAATTTGGAGATTTTATTTATCCATCCAAACTTTTTTTTTTTTTTTTTTTTTTAAATCCACGCCCCAAAAGACTCAGAATTGAGAATCGTTTGGAACCGGAATCGCTTTAATTCAAACAATGGCCAGCCCTAATTATGGACCTGCTGCCGCCTGGGGGGAACAGAACTGAAATGTTCTGCTTGTAAATAGAGTCGCTGGCATAGATGGATGAACCCGGACAATACTGGTACCGTTTCATTCCTCAATGACTCTCTAAACCTGTATTTTGATGAACTAAATGCACGGACATGTTAGTATGAGACCTTTCCTTATTTGACAGGTGTATCACATCCTTTCCTTAAAATAAGCAAAGCCACGACTTTCTTTTATAACAATGTCCAAAATTGCTGTGCATTAGTCCACTCATCTGGGAAAACCAGTACTAGAATGGCTCCAACTACCAGAGACAATTTCCTGGATTAGGCCCATCCAGATCATTCAGATATTATTTGGAGTAAATGAACCATTTTCAGAACAATTAAGTGACGTTGGATCATTTTCCCCTGCAGCACAGCAAATGATCTCTCACAAAAATACGTGCTGCAGCGCAGTGGTTACGAATCACTATCCATCATCCTCAATCTCAAAGGACTATTTTGTCCAATCTGAGCAGTTGTGGAGGCTCTGGTTCCGATGAAAACAGAGCTGTCAAGACAATGTGGTGCTGTTGAAGTCGAGAGGTCTGAAGCCGCAACTGCGGGTGACGACGACACTCTTACGCCCACCAAATGATGATGTTTGCAACATTTATAATGCAGTATTTTTCTAAGTAGGTGATAGCTGCCCTGAGGATGGAACTGTGTGGCAAAAGAGCTAGAAGAAGACCAAAGCAAAGGTTGATGGATGTTGTGAGGGAAGACAGGAGGACAGAGGGTGTGAGAGGGGAAGATGCACGAGATAGGCTTGGATGAAAAAAAGATGACATGCTGCGGAGACCCCACATTATACTTCAGGACGGGCGCATTACACTCAAGAAATTACGGTACTAAACATGAGAATGTTGTAAACATAAAAAAAAAAAAAAAAAAGGCTCGCACTTTTCTGAAAACCTAAAAACAAATACTGGTACACAAAAACAAAGGTAAGTTAACCCCCCCCCCCTTTCCCCTCCAAAACTTGATCCTCAACAAACAGAGCCAGGTCAGAAGTCCTTCACAGAAAGAGCAGCCGCTAGCGAGCACTGAACCTAGTCAGTGAGTTTACTTCAACAAGAGAGCTGAAAGTCTACCGAGTACTACCTTCAGCCTCAGTACGACAGCTCGCTGGTCAAAGTGTTAGCAAGGCTCCACGGTCAAAAGTCATGCAACTCTTCTTCCCTATCCTGGATTTAAACCACTCTCTCTTTCACTGCATGAGTACACAGGCTTATGTTCACTACTGCTACCACTAGCCTAAAATGGCCACTACATCCCTCAATGTGACATGGTTCCCAGAACATGTAGTACTCCTGTCACAAGCCTAAAAAGTGCTCCAACATGTAAAATGCCAAAGGACTTTTCACAGTGCAGTTGGCAATGAACAAGACGGCACAAACCTTCCCAATGTGTATGTGGTAGGAGGGAGGGGGTTGCACACCACAGAATGCCGGGTCGCAGCAAATGTAGATGGCCGCTGAAATAGAAATATTCTCTGTTCTGAAGCAGTCGCGCAAAGATAGCAGAAAGATCCTACATGGAGGGGTGCAAGCAGAATGATTTCCGGGTGGAGGAATATATAAAAATTGTGGGTCCCACTATCCTGAACTTTGGAACAATACAAAAATTATAGATATAGCCACAGGTGGTTTTCAAATTGCCTTTGCACAGCTCCCTGCTTGGCCAGAGATACACCTTGAAAAACTCGTCCTGGAACTCATGAATGAGGTTCAACTGAGATCCTGCCATGAAATAAGTACATACTTTGCTTTTTTTGAGGCTGTGTCACTTCATCCTTCTTAAAATAAACAAAGCTAGACCTTTTTTTTGAGACATTGTCAAGTTGTAGATACGCAAACAAGAGGCAAATAAAAGATAACCCCCTCCCCCCAAATAAAACATAGCTCAGAGGTCTGGGGATCCCCCGCGGCCCACGGAATAAGAAAAAAAAAAAAATCTGCAAATTTAGGAGTACAAGGCAAAATTAATTTATCTTATGCTGAAAAATATTTACGGTAAAGTACAAATTTCAGATTAAAATGAAATTTGCCTCATTTCTTAGCGTTTTGTTTCTCAAGTTTTAAGTGAGCTGTAATGGTTTGGGAAGAGAGTGCCAGACAAACACTACATAAACACATAAGATGCTGTTATTGTTTGTCTAAATGTAAAGTGCACCGTTGCTTTCATGGCGACAACAACCTTTCCAAACTCGAGTTTAGGCACGACGATCAGCCGGGCAGTCTTTTTTAGTGTTAATACCTATGCCCGAGAAGGCCAATAAAAAAAATGATGTAAGATCATGTGACTTCACAATCACTACTACCAATTAAATTAGCCGATGTCAACACCAGTGCCTTGGTCAAATAAAAGTGACTGCTTTCATAATGCAGAATTCCAGCACGGTGTCAACAGATGTTAAATAAAAATGCTTTAACTACTAATCAGTTATAATGTGCAAAAAAAAAAAAAAACTTTTATGATCAAAACAAAACTGTAATTTGACACCAACTATGTATGGTAGTTACAATTATCGCAGGGTAGGGGTTCTTTGAAGAACATCTCCCACTAAGGGGTCCCTGGACTTTGCCCTAATAACCACCAACTAGTGATTCATCTAACAATATAAAGTCACGTCAAAAAAAAGCAAGCGCTGCTGTAAATAAAGGACAAACACTCCTGAAGATGTCTACCTACCTCGTGCTCTTTCTCCTGCAGAACCAGGACGATGTCGCCTGGCTCCACGCTGGGCGCCTGATCTGCTTCTCCACCGAACGTGATCTTCTGGCCGTGCTTCATGCCCTTGTCCACGTGCACCTCCAGGATCTTCACTTCCTTCACCACCTTCTTACCCTCACACTTTTTACAGCGGTCTTTCTCGCTGATCACCTCGCCTAAGAGTGCAGAATCGCCTTTGTCAAAACAAACGCCCTTCTTGATAAAGTGTGCCTGCTTGTTCCGCCCAGTATGAACGGTGTCAATGATTCAAAGGCCCCCCCCCCCATTTTCTCAGTTCTTCAGCTCTAGAGAACATCTACCCACCTGCTTTTTAAAGGACCTTTTATTCAGCATGTGCTACGACATATGTAATATTGAACTGATCACAGTCACCTCCAAAGGTATAACAAGGTCAGGTCCTTTGTTTTTATTCCATACTGAAGACATTTGAGTTTCAGACCAAAAGATGAAAGAGAGCAGAGGTCAGAGTTCCAGCTATTATTTTATATATATACACATACACATATATATACATATATATATATATATATATATATAAATAGATATGGCAGTCCCATATCTACAGGTGTGGTCAGTCATGCTCGCAGATAAAGTTGCGGGTGTGATTAGGGATGGCCTTAAAATAACTTACTGGATTAATATAACTGTAAATTAAAAATTAAATAAACAAATAACTAAAATAGAAATCTAAAATAGAAAACTAAAATTTAAAACTCAAATGATAATTTCGAATTTCAACTGATATTAGTAGAACATGACATAAAATGGCATTTAAAAATTTTTCATCAATAAAAATTCTTGATCTGACAAAAACTTCAATGCACGGGCCTGTCAAAGAATAAACATGAACGGTCTATAACTGCAATGTTTTGAAGATGCTGAAAGTTTAGTTCAACATAATCGTACGTGGCAACAAGGTAGCGATACATTGTAACAAACATTCCTGTCGCCAATCGTGATGTGTTGTTGGGGTGGGACCATTGCTGCGATTGCCGTAAATACGAGGCAGGCTTGCTGGAACGCGCCTTTATGTGCATGCACTCAACGTATTGGCCACACCTGAATCAAGCGACGAGGTGGATGATAGTCTAAGGTCTCTTTTTCCCCGTCCCACTGCCTCACGATCGACGCAATGAGAACCCCTGGTGTAACTGAATTTCCTTTGACATGGCTCATGATGTTGATGACTTTCGACGTAATGCGAGCGAATTTACGTGAAGCAGCTCTGAACATGCGCTTTCGGCCTAACTTCCGGACATCCTCGGTACGGTTTACTTGCATTTCCTGTTTCTGGGTGAATACCGGTTGTTTTGAAGCAGGCTTGTCTAGTTAATGTTTATGAAATAAACACCTCAATAAATGTCAAGACTTCGCAAAATAAGCGACGTCTTGAGAGATTGCGAGGGGAGGCGCGTTACTGTTACTCGTGTTAGTGCCTCAACATGGCTACGCTCGTGAGAGCATAACAACGAACTCAATTGCATGTTCGTTCAATGTTGTCAACTAATATCCGGACTCATTTTAGGCAATCATTCCTCAATTTTCCAGAGGAATTTTTGTGAAAACCTGAAAATCTGGAGGACTTTCATCATCAGTTTGCAATTCTTGTTGATATCTTGAATTATGGTAAAAAAAAAAAAAAAAAATGTTGCTTCTCAGACAAGCAGTACATGTTTCAGTCACTTTTTTTCTTCATGCTTAGACACAAAACGGTTCATTACCTTCTCCATTGCAGTCGGAGCAGACGGACTGCATCTGTTGCACCATGCCCGGTGCCAACTGTCTGATCATAATGCGCATGCCGCGCCCTCGGCAGGCGGTGCACTTCTGTACAGCTCCCGTTTTGCCGCCCTGTCTGCAATGTACCAATACGACAAATTTAAACGGACCGTTCTAAACATACACCGGAAGACAACGGAGGTCGATAAAACGTACCCATTACAAGTACTACACAGTACATTCTTGCTAAGTTGTAGTTTGGTGGTCTTGCCGTTGTAAAGATCCTCCAGTGAAACTCTATATGGAAAACAGCAGTTTAGATCACTTTTTCCAATGCTTTAAAACGAGACATGCCAATCTTTCCACACAAACAAGTTCCAAGGCAGATGATTTAAGGGGAGATTTTCTGTCGTATGCAAATGGCACTGCTCACTTTGCTACCCTACAACTGCAGTTCTGCCTCTCTGTATGTCCGGAATTATTTACACAAGTCCCACTGTAACATTACTGTTCCTCGTAAATTAGTCAAAACACCGGCTATGTTAGTTAGTGGTCTGCAACCCACGGCTCCAGAGCTGCATGAGGCTCTTTCATCCTTTTACTTTGGGTCTCTGAAACCAGGGATCTCATTTAATGTGCATCCCGCGTCCTAGATGCACAACAATGCTTAGCTACGTATGTGTGCAAGGCTCAAGTTAAGTGGAAGCGCATTGCAGGTTGCGGGTCAAAATTGACATTTTTGTGCATCAAAAAACGCATTTAAACAGAAATGAGGTTTACCGCAGAGGCGGTAGCAGGCAGTGGCGTACGTGACAAAGCACTTAAGTCCCCAATGCGTGGTAACGGAAGTGAAGCGATTCGAGTGAGTGGGAAGACGGTGATGGCAAAATGTGACGCTGAAGTGAGGAGAGCAAGAGAAGAGAGAAACTCGATAAAAGTTCATAGTAAAATGCAAGATGAGCACCCTATTGTAACGTACTTTCCCTTCCTCCCTCAGCAGAGAATTCATTATTGAGATTGCAGTTAATTTTTTCTGTAAACTGTAGAGATAAAGCCGGAACATCAGCTAGTTGGGTCAATCTGATTCCCCTGCCAAAAATAGACTAACCTTTAATAGTTGCATTATTTATTGTGTAATGAGAGCAATGCCACTGCAATTAAAAATAAGAAGGGAGAAGTCAGCCATCAATTTCTAACAGATCTTAAGACCGAAAATCTCTGATTAGTAATTAGAAATAACTTTATAGAGCTTTTTCAATGGCTGACAATATTTTTCTTAAAACCAGAACTCTGGAAAGCTCTAAAAAAAATAAATGAATGAAAAAAATAAAAAATGCTCTAAGGTATCAAATGCCTTATAAACCGCCCCCAAAACTATTAGAGATTTGCTATCAATGTTTTCAGTGTAGTCCAATAAGTCAAGAACAAGTCTTATATTAGCGCTTATGTGGCGGTTGGTCATAAAACCACTGTGTTTCAGTTATCTCGTCAAGACATTTTTTTCAACCTTTTAGAATATATCAATGAGAGAATGCTATCTACATTTAAAAGAGTAATCGGGCTCTAATTTTCTATTAGCAGCAGATCTTTGTCCAGTAATCACGCCTTGTTTCATACTGGTAGACATTTCGTTTCTTCACAAAGATTATTGAAAAAATTTTCATAAATAACTCCAATAGTACCTCAGAATAAAATATTAAATTCTGTCATGATCCCATCACATCCCAGGGATTTAAGATTTTTTTCATTGAGTGTTTTGCTTTGTAGAATGGTTGTTAACTTAGTTAAAAGGATTCTGAGAGTGGGTGTAAACTTCCTTACATGAAAAAAAAAAGAAAAAAGTGTTACAGTTGCACAGCTAATAAATTGATTTGTACATTTAAATACAGATAAACTTTGAAAATTCCAAATGATTAGTGATAGCGCCATTAATCTTAAAGGTTGAAACATTTTTTTGGGATTAACTTTCTTCAGAGCCATATCCATCACTAGTCCAATCTTTTTCATTAGTGCTTCTCGATCAATTTTTCCTTGTGGCTTAGCTAAAAGCTAACAGCCTCCGAGACAAAAGGAAGAAAAAAGGGGAAAAAAAAAAAGCCTTGTCTTACTTTGAAAATAACCCCACCAAATGTGCAGTCAGGTATCTTGTGTCTCAATCTAAAGAAAAACCATCACCTAAATCCGAATCAATAGATCTTAAAAGTTCGATACTATTCAAAAATACCCGATCTACATTGATTTTCAATGTATTCACATCGCACGAACAACCATAGAGGTACATCAAGGGGGCTTTTTGCTCAAATGTAGTCACTGTGTGAGATTTGGCCAATGTGATCATCTGAAAACGGCAAAACATTTGAGACCAAGTGAAAAATGTGGCAAATGTGGCCAGAAAGGGAGGAACACAGTTTATCCTGTACCCAAACATAGGGTTTTGATGAACGGAGATGAAGGAAATATTCTTCTCAAGGTTTCTTAATTTTAGTTTGAACAAATAGAACATTTTCCCAAACTTTTTACTAATGGGAAAAAAAAAAAAAAAAAAAAATCTTTTCAATTCTAAAGCTAGCCTAAATCAAACATTAGAAATGTGGAGCCATGAACCTAATGTTACAAAATTCAATAATGCTTCCTCGTGTGAATTACAGAAATATATATTTTTTTAAATTCAACCAATTAATCCGTTTAGTAAAGTCTTATTTTCTCTCTTGAATTCAAAGTTCCTTTTTAACCAAGCAAAAATATAGTTTATCCAAATAATTGATCAAATAATAGAAGTTTCAGTAGGACACTTAAATACTAAAATATTTGTTAGCTGAAGCCTACGTTCGATTCCCCAATAATATTGTCTGATTTTTATAACTTCTTGCAATCCTTGCTTTTGGCAGTAAACCTACAAAAAATGCTCTTCAAAATTAAAATGTTGCTTCTCATATGAAATGACTATGAAACTGTTCAACGAAAAAATTTCAGCTGCGTGTGTGTGCCTGCAATGCGTTCAGGTTATCCTACTTTTAGTCTTGGTGCTAGTCAATAAGAAAACCTCCTTTCACACAGCTACCATAAGCCTTCGAAGCCAGGAAATTTGCGGATTGTCTTGCCTTCCCCAGAATTTTGTCTGTGGCCCCTTTCACACAATACAGCAACACGATAAAATCTGGATTTGCCGAGAAGTGCTAACAGGGTTAATGAGCAATGTACGGTAAAGTGCATTCAGACCCACTTAAAATGTTCGCTGTTATTGTACAGCCATTTGACAAACTCATATTTTCTCCTCATTAATATACACACAGCACTCCATATTGACAGATTGAAAAAAATGTTGACATTTTTGCAGATTAAAAAATAAAAACTGAAATATCACACAGCCATAAGTATTCAGACTATTGGCTCAGTATTCAAAAGAAGCACCCTTTTAAGCCTTGACCATTGAGTTTTTTTTTTTTTTTTTTTAAATGATGGAACAGATTTTTCACACTTGGAATTGGGAATGCTTTCTAGTTCGGTCAGGTTGGATGGTCAATGTTAATGGACACCATTTTCAGGTCTCTACTCTCCCATTCCTCCTTGCAGATCCTTCTACAGTTCGTTCAGGTGGATGGTCAATGTTGGTGAACAGCCATTTCCAGGTCTCCTCCAAAGATGCTCAATTAGGTTTCAGTCAGGGCTCTGGCTGGGCCATTCAAGAACAGTCATGAAATTGTTCTGAAGTGGGCCCTATTTTATTTTAACTTTGTGCGTGGGGTCATTGTCTTGTTGGAAGATGAACTTTTGGCACAGACTAGAGGTATTGCTTTAGTACAGGATATCCCCGTACTTGCCCGCATCCATCTTTGCGTCAATTGTAACCAGTCATCCTGTCACTGGAGCTGAAGAACACCTCCACAGCTTTACAGTTGGGACTGTATTGGATAGGTGATGAGCAGTCCCTGGTTTTCTCCACACATACCTCTTCAAATTAAGGCAAAAAACATTATTGAAATTTTATCTCACCTTCTTGTGAGTCCATCAGCCCCCCCAACAAACTCCATGCAGGGTTCCTTGTGTCTCGCATGGAGGAGAGGCTTCCGTTGGGGCACTCAGTCATAAAACCTTGACTTGTAGAGGGCTGCCGTGATGGTTGACTTTTTATAATTTTCTACCATCTTTCAACTGGATGTTTTGACCTCAGACACGGTGGTCTTTAGGTTCTTGTTTACCTCTTTGAACAAGGCTCAAGGTTGCTCAGTTTGGCTAAATGGCCAGGTATACAAAGGGTTCTGGTCATCCCAAATGTGTTCCATTCAAGAATTTTGCTGGCTACTGTGCTCTTAGCGACCCTTTGTGCAGCAGAAATATTTTTGTAACCGTTCCCAGATCTGTGCCTTACCACATTTGTGTCTGAGCCGCTTCAGGCCTTTCCTTTGACCTCAGGATTCTCATTTGTGGTGACAAGCACTATGAACTGTAAGGTCTTTACAATAAAGAAATGTGCGCGCCTTTCCTAAACAAGTCCAGTCAGTACACTCAATGAAAGTGTAGAACCATCTCATGGACGAGCAGAGGAAATGGACAGAACACAAGTTAAATGTATGAGTGTCACAGTAATGGGTCAGAATACTTATGACTGTGTGATATTTAAGTTTCTTTTTTAATAACTCAAAAAAGGCCACAATTTTCCCAGGCTTTTGGGGTCATACTTGAGTGGGTGCACCATGTCCTCGCCTCTTCGCCGGCCACCATTGCGTGAGCGTCCGCCCTGGCTGCCCATGAAGCCAAAGAGCCCGCCGCCAAAGATGTGTGAGAAGATGTCGTCCATGCCGGGACCGCCGCCGCCGCCCTCCCGCAGGCCCTGTTCGCCATAGCGGTCATAAAGGTCCTTCTTTTCTGGGTTGGTCAGCACCTCATAGGCGAAGCTGATTTCCTTGAACTGAAGCAAAATCAGGAGAAGGTTAAGGAAGAACTCGGCATGCCAACACCACCACATCAAAACCAGGAACTGACCAACTGGGGTTGTTGACCCCATGGGGTCCACAGGTCACAGCTTAGGGAGTCAAAATGTAATTTGTAATAAAATATGTCATATCAATTGAATAAGCACATCTGAGGCAGGCTCTCGTCTCACTGGGATTGAGGTCAGCAAGGTGGTTAATAAGACCCTCTGTGACAAGGCCCCAGGGGGGGATGAGACACGCTGGAAGTTCCTAAAACCGCTGGATTTTGTGGGGCGGTCCTGGTTGACACGTCTCTGCAATGTCACGTGGCTATCGGAGACAGTGTCTTTGACTTGGCAGACTGGGGTGGTGACTGGACAGTCTGTTCTACTACAGGGCGAATCACACTCCTCAGCCTCCCTGGTAAGGTCTATTCACTCAGGGGTGCTCGGGAGGGGGTCAATCACGAAATTGAATCTCAGTTTCAGGAGGACCAGTGTGGTTTACATCCTAGCTGCGGATCAGCTCTACACCCTTGGCTGGGTCCTTGATGGTTCTGGTGGCTTCGTCAAGCCATGATTTCAAACTGTTACTGGCATGGACCGCAACTGAGTGTGAAGCACCTGGGATGGTAAAAACAGCACCTCCAAATCTGAGACCATGGTCCTCAATCGGAAAAGGGTGGAGTGCCCTCTTTGACTTTGTATCCGTCCAGTCGTGAAGAAAGAGCTAAATCGAAAATCAAAGCACTCTACCAGTAATCGACACTCTTTCCCTCACCTATGGTCACAAGCTGCCGAACACAAGCAAGTGAGTTCCCTCCGCACAGAGTCTAGGGTCTCCCTTAGAGATAGGGTGAGAACCTAAATCATCCAAGAGAGGTTCAGAGTAGAGCAGCTTCACCTCCGTATTGAGCGGAGCCGTATAAGGCGGCTTGGGAATCTGTTTAGTATGCCTCCACCACATCTCCCTGTTGAGGTATTCCAGGTATGTCCCACGGACAGAAGACACCAGGGATGACCCAGGATATGCCAGAGAGACCATATCTCTCGGCTGGTCTTTGAATACCTCAGAACTTCCTCGGAAGAACAGGAGGAAGTAGCTAAGGAAAGGGTAGTCTAGAGTTCCTGCTGAACCTAGTCCCCCTGTGACTTGACCTCAGATTAGAGGAAAAAAATGATGGATGGATGCTTTTTGTAATTATACTTTGGTGAATATTGAGTTTAAACCAGTGATTCTCAACCGTTCTCATAGTAAGTGCATTTTTCTGTTGTCGCAGACCGGTACCTTGATTTCAGTGTTTCTTCACAAACAAGCTACCCCTAGATTGATTACATTTCTGTTTGAATTCCATTAATCTGTTCTGTTTTTCTTGAAAATGAGCACCTTTCTCAAACTTTCGACACCACTTACAACCGCAAAAATAGCTTTCAAAGTACCACGATAATGGTCTACATTAAAATAAGTCAAATATGCAGATGCCGAGTTTTTAGTTCAACAATGTACATTTCCAACTGTAATTTGAGCTAAAAACAACTGAATGTAAAGGTAAAGAAACTGGATTAAAAAATTTAAGATGCTACCTATTTCTAAACGTCATTCAACTATGTTTGATTACATTTCATGCAGTAAATGTTGTACATTTTAATTGTATTTGATTGAGTGATTCTGTCATAAACCACATTCTGAGAATCACTCTCTTATGGTATACAGAGTAGTTACATCTTATTGGTGTTAAGATTATTCGGGGTATCGGAAAATATTCCTCTTCCGTGATGATACAATGGACCACAATTGTTTTGAGACCCCCCCCCCACTATATATATATTTTTTTTTTTACCTTGTCACCAGCGTTGGGGTTCTTGTCCGGGTGGTACTCTTTGGCAAGCTTCCTGTATGCCTGAGGAGATAACACCAAACATTATCACTCAACCAGCACGTGTGCGTCGTCAACACTGACGTCACTTTAGCAGTTGATGACGCAATCAAACGTGCCGGAAGTGAAAGATTAGAATTGCTGGTTTCATAACACGAGCCCAAAAAAAAACCGGTAGTTTGTAGTTGGTTAACCCTCGATTGGATTTCGTAGAAATGGCGACAATTGGTTATGGGTAATGGGAAGGTTGTTAGCATCGTAGGCTAGCGACTTGTAAAACGACGACTAATAGCATCGACTAATGGAAACTCCAGAAAATTATTGTTGCTGCCAATTACTACAGCAACCACACACTCTACGCTTACGACATAAAAAGTGTACATTTTGGACAATCCACGAGACTTATTAACGACGGAATCGACACAAGAAAAAAGCCGCGACGACAGGCCGTTTGATTCACTTGGTTTTCGCCGGTGCCCACACCGGATGTGTCTTCATATATAGAATATGACTTACAATAAATGGAGCCATGTCGAGGCTCTTCACAGACTCGGCTTCACGACCACCTGTACAGTTACTATGGGAAAGGTCAACAACTACAACTCACACGTTCCTCAAATAAGTCAAATAATCGTGAATCTTTAGTATTTCACTTGTTAAAATTCTTGTTTTTAGAGCGTACCAGCCGACTTTGACGCGCTTATGGCGTTTCCATCAGCTTCGTCATACACACGAGCATCCAAGCCAGTTAGCATGTCGAGCTAATGTTAGCTCGCCATGCTATCCAGACACTTCCTGATGACATTTTTTTTTATTTTTTATTTTTTAAAAAGCGCCCCGGATCGTAAAAAGGCAGCCGGTCTGGTGCCGTTTGCCGGCTTTCTAGCAAGGCCGCCCCCCCTCCGTGCTTTACCTTTTTCAGTTCGTTCTCGGAGGCAGACGGCGACACGCCGAGGATGTCGTAGAGCTTCGTGTCGGCGACATTGGCCATGGTTGTCGCTGAAGATGTTGCTTTTAGCGCGGAGGTGGACGGACAAAGAGACGGAGCCGGCCGGGTGGAAAATGTTTCGCTCGGCTTCCGCGCCTTCACTTCCTGCGGGGTCAACCGCTCTGGGTGTCTATTGTCACCCCCTTCAGTCGGAGGACTGACACTACAGCTACGACTCAGAAACTGATATCCATCCACAGTCTTTGTACCAATGGGCCAGCAAAGCATTTATCCTCCACCCATTTTCCATACCACTTATCCTCACTAGGGTCAGGGGCGTGCTGGAGCCTATCCCAGCTATTTTCGGACGAAAGGCAGGGTACACCCCAAATCGGTTGCCGGCCAATCGCAGTGACCTATGAACTGCATTTGAATTTTATGATATTTCACTACGAATTAGAGATGGTGGCACTGAAGAAACAACAGGGAGCAGAACTGGAGGTTGCAGAAATGAAGATGCCGAGGTTCTCACTTGGAGTGAACAGGTTGGATAGGATTAGAAATGAGCTCATTAGAGGGACAGCCAAAGTTGGATGTTTTGGAGACAATGTCAGAGAGAGCAGACTTCGATGGTTTGGACATGTCCAGAGGCGAGAGAGTGAGTATATTGGTAGAAGAGTGCTGAGGATGGAGCGGCCAGGCAAAAGAGCGAGAGGAAGACCAAAGAGAAGGTTGATGGATGTTGTGAGGGAGTACATGAGGACAGTGGATGTTAGAGAAGAAGATGCACGAGATAGACTTAGATGGAAAATGATAACACGCTGTGGCGACCCCGAATGGGACAAGCCGCAAGGAAAAGAAGTCTATTCTCTTCATTATGTTGCATTTCTCTTCGGTGCGTGGCCTTCAGAGTCAGTAATACTGGCAGATCTAACAAACTATACAAACAATGGGAATGTTTGTTGACGTGATCATATTTCAAATTTACCTCAGAAGGCCAGCAACAACATATAATTGGAAGGAATTTAGGGATTTCATCATCTATGGCCCATAATATTGTCAAAAGATTCAGAGAATCTGGAGAAATCTGCACATAAGCCGCAAGTCAGAAAATCAACTTTGAATGCCCTTGACCTTCGATCTCTCAGGTCTGTGTAAAGGTTATTGCTATGTGGTCTCGAAAATATTTGAGAAAGCTTTTGTCAGTTAACACAGTTGTTCGTTAAGTCTACAAATCCTATAAATCAACAACACTGAGAAACGCTGCCGGCTTCTTTGGGCCCAAACTCATCAAAGATGGACTGACGCAAAGTGGAGAAGTGTAGTGTGGTTCGACGAGTCCAAATTTCAAATTGTGTTTGGAAATTGTGCACATCATGTCATCTGGGCCAAAGAGGAAAAGAACCATTCATATTGTTACTGTATCAGCGCAAAGTTCAAAACCCAACATCTGTGATGGTATGGGGGTGTGTTCGGGGCAGTGGCATGAGGAACCTGCAGATCTGAGAAGGCACCATTAATGCTGAAAGGTACATACAGGGAGTTCTCGGGCTAAGACGGTCTTGAGCTAAGACGTTTCGTTTACAACACCCGTCCCCCGTCCGCCATTTTGTCTGGCTAATGTTTGTGTTTGTGCACGCGGAGTATCTTCACATTTTTTGTCCTCCTTTTTAGACAAAGAAGAAAGCTGTGTCTTTTAGCAATGCTTCTGCAGCCAAAAGAAAATCCATGGAAACGAAGCTCAAGATCATAAAAAGATTGGGGAAAGGAGAGACACCAACACCACCAAGGCTTCAGTCAGTTGACCGTGGTGACAACTATTAAAGACAAAGCCCGTATTTTAGCGTCTGTGATGAAGGGTTCCGTTCCTCTGTCAAATACAATGATCACAAAACAAGGTTCTTTGATATTTCTTGAGATGGAGAGGATTGAGGACCAGGTTCCTTCGCAATAGCTAAGCACAACTTCCCCTTCTTCGCCATCCACCTCTCAGCAGTAATGCTAAGTACATCATCTTGTTTATTTCAATGTATTCTTTTTTTTTTTTACAAAGTATTTTGATGTAAATTCTGACTTTAATGGTGGAATCCGATTTAAGTCGAAATTCAAGTTAAGTCACTACTATAGGAACGGATCTCAGTCCTAGACCGAGGACTCCCTGTACAGGTTTTGGAGAAACATGCGCATCAATCCAAGCAATTACTTTTTCAGGACGTACTGTAGTTCAGCAAGACAATGCCAAACCACATTCTGGACATGTTCCATTAAGTGGTTTCCTAGTAAGAGTGTAAATGGCGGGACTGGTCTGTCAAGAACTGTCTCCCATTGGAAATATATGACAAAATATGACAACGGAGACCACGGACTATTGAGCAACTGAAGTTGTTCATCAAGGAACATTGGGAAAGAATTCCTCCTGCAAAGCTTCAACAATTTTTGTCTTTAGTTCCCAAATGCTTTTTGCGTGTTGTTAAAAAGATCAAACATTGGCCCAGTTTGCCGCTGGGTTGGGCCATCACCTACTTATAGATGCTGGCCGGCCCTGGCCAGTGAATAAGTTTGAAATTGAACTGAAATTTATTAGTCACACAAAACACCCCCACCCCACACACACACACACACCTAAAAATGGACAGAATGACTTTTATCACCCAAAAAATCCTGTCCAAGATAACGTGATGACGGTGACCAACACAAAGTGAAGTGTCATTGAGAAATTATGTTCAATACTGCGGGACAACAAATGTGTGCTAAGGAAACTTTTATTCGACATAGAAGTGAGAAAACACACAAATAAACACCTTGCCACATTACAGGACATCAAGTGTCAAACTCAACGCTTGGGGGCCTAATCTGGCCTGCCGCATCATTTTATGTGGCCCGCGAAATCAAATCATGTGCATCAACTATGATTCTTGCTATAATCTGAACCAAAATTTCAACTTGTTTTACAGTATAGAGCATATATAATACATAATGTTGCGCTAATGCAAGAATTTTTTGTTACCCAAACCATTTCACAAGGGTTGAACAATCGAGTATCCTTGACTTCAGATTTCCAAACTAGTTATCCCTTTGTTTTGTAAATATAATGATGAAGTGCTTGAACATTGATATGATTTCACAGTCATTACATCTCTCTGAAGAAAATCAAAATCATGACGTGGCCTGTGAAAAAAATGGGTTCGATATTCCTGCTTTACGACACTGTCGTAACACTTGAGCGGCATCCGGCCACTGTCTAAATCATAGAAGCTACGCATGAAAATGCTCAGTAGCACTAAAAGCTTTGGGGAACACTGCCTTTATAGATAGAAAACATACACTAGTCACCACATAGACAACCTTTTAGACTCACATTCACCCCAGTGGGCAATTTAGAGTCTTCAATCAACCTACCAAACATGTTTTTGGAATGTGGGTGGAACCAAGTGTACCTTAGGGAAAATCCATGTGAGCTAAGGTAAAACACACAAACTGCACACTGGCGGGGCAGCAGCTGAACCCAGGACCTCAGAAAGTGCTAAGTAAATGTTTAAATAATTTTGTCATTGTGTTATTCTTTGAACCAGTGACGTTAGTGACCTTAGTACATAGTCGTGAATGTAACTGTCCTAAAAAAAATCTTAAAAGGGCATAAATAATATATTATAAAGTTGGTAAAAATGGAATTTCACTCAAATCTAATGTACTGTAACATGAATATACAGGACCACTACAGGTTCTGATAGGGCTGTTGTACCGCAGGAACAGTTTCAATACTCTGGCATGCAGGAGATGATTGGGGACAAGTGCATAGCCAAGTAAATGTTGGAAACGGAGAGGCGAGGGGGGAGAGAGAGGGCGCAAAGCGTCACCTAAACTCCAACAACAGTACTGCATGACAATTTGATCACTTTGAAAATTAAGTACATTGTCTTTTTAGTGCATTGAATTGACTATAGGCTGAAAAAGGTTTGCAAATTGCTGCATTTGCATTTTATTTTCATTTTACACAGTGTCCCAACTTCACTGAAATTGGGGGTTTGTAGATAAAGTCTGGTAGGTCCCCACTGAAGGCCAAGGTACAGCATCAAATACAGCACTAGACACTATTTTAAAGATCCTGTATTTTGTCTATTTAGACCTCCATAGAGTGACTCTGTAATATGTATTTGGGTATAAAATTTCATAATTTCATCATTCAATTTCATTTAAAAAAAACCCAAAACGTTTTATTTTCATACGAGTGTCGAGAAAAAGATACCCCTGGCAGCTAGTTTGACCCAATTTTGGATTAGCTTTGTCCATATTTGGTGAAGACTGTCCCCTTTCCTCTGATTAGTTGCATTCATGGAGAAGCAAAACTAAGTAATTTTTTGTATAGCGCATATCATACACAAGGTAACTCAATGTGCTTTACATGACTAAAAGCATTCAAATACATAAATAATATTAGAAAACAGTTTTTAGTGAAAGAAATATGACTGACAAGTGGAAGTATTCTAAAATGCATGACAAAAAAGAAGAGTTTTTAAATCTGGATTACACTTGGGTCTGATGTCACCACTGTTGGCAACTTGTTCCATTTGTGTGCAGCACAACAGCAAAATGCTGCTTCATCAAGTTTGCTTTGGTCTCTGCACTCCATTGTTGGACCTGAGTCAGTCCTCTTCTTCTTCTTCTTCATCATTTTCTTTCCCTTTCGGCTTGTCCCATTAGGGGTCGCCACAGTGTGTCATATTTTTCCATCTTAGCCTATCTCCTGCCGCATCCTCTCTCACTTCAAGTGTTCTCATGTCCTCCCTCACAACATCCATCAACCTGCTCTTTGTTCTTCGTCTCGCTCTTTTGCCTGGTGTCACGTCCCATCGGATCGGGGGTAGGACCCGAATGCAGGACTCGGAAGATACAAGGTAGTTCAAGAAGAGACACGTTTATTATATGCAGAGGTAGGGGATCGAGCAGGCAGTCCGGTGCAGCAGCGGTAGTTGGGACGTCGGGCGAAGAGAGCAGGTGAACGGGCAGGCAGGAGTCGGTACACAGGAGAATAATCAAAGTAGGCAGAAGTAACGAAGGAGTCGGGCTTACAAGGTTGGTCAGAGAACGGACGAAGGTCGGTACACACAGGTTCGATGAGGGATACCGGAGCACACGAACGGGACATGAAGATCATACGAACTGGCGCCGGCCAGTTGTCATCGCGGTCATATAAATCCACAGCATAATCAGGCTGCATGAGGCGCAGGTGTGCACCTTCCAATCAGCGCACCTGCGCGGACACCCGCACAGCTCGTGCTGAAGCGGCAGGATCATGACACCTGGCCGCTCCATCCTCAGCACCCTTCTACCAATATACTCACTCTCTCGCCTCTGGACATGTCCAAACCATCGAAGTCTGCTCTCTCTAACATTGTCTCCAAAACATCCAACTTTGGCTATCCCTCGAATGAGCTCATTTCTAGTCGATCTCGGAGATCTACTAGGTTTGTATTCCATTAGCATTTCATTCATGTGTTTAGGACTTAAAGTATTTTGTGATTTATAGACCGGTAGCAAAACTAAACTAACTAGAAGCCAGTGTAAAGGCTTTAGAATTGAAGTTATATGCTCTGACCGCTTTGTTCTGGTCACAACGTGAACTGCAGCATTCTGAATGAGGAGCCCAGTCAGAAGACCATTAGAATAGTCAAGTCTACTTGGAATAAAAGAAGACCCACTTGTTAAAGCATGATGGGTTGTGAGTAGAAAAACAAGGCAGAGATCTTCCTTAGTTATATAGATCAGGTTGAGAAATTCAAATGACCTGATTTTCACTCTCTCTCACCAGAAAAACGTCTGGAATGTGTGGAGAACTTTAACTCATATTTCACATTTACTTGGCAACCATAGAGACAATAATACTTCCCAAATATGAGAAAATGTTAGTTTGGCAAAATACAGCGTGTCCCTTTCAAGGGGACATACAAGTGTGTACACAAAATCTCTTTAGAATAAAAAAAAAAACAGTGCATATCCAAAAACTAATTTGTCTTTTTCAACCCATTGAACATTCTTTACAAAGAAGACTGTTGAAGCCAGCGGCAGTCTCTGGCATGTGCAAAATGTGTGTCAGCAAAGTACCTCTGCATCAAGGAACAGTGCTGACACAGAAAGAAAGCAAACCTAAAATGCGTAATGACACGGCCATGCGTACTATAGCACGTGACCGAGCACCTCACCTGTGGCACAAGCATAATATGGCGCATCAACTGAGGGGATTCAGGTAGAAAGGCTCTAAACAGGGGGTCTTGTGCAGGGTGCCTTTCAAGCGAGGACCCTCACTTGTGGGAGCATGTACTAAAATGGTCACATCAAAGAATTTGTCAATGATTCCACAACAACAAATCATAGTATGGAGCAGTGGTGGATCACTGAAAAATAGCATCAAACTTTTAGGTCTTTTTGAGGACTGGACATGGAAAAGGGCGTGTGAGGGTAAGTTCAACGCTGCTTGCAAATTGAATTATATAGATTAGTGAAGATGTTGCATGTCAATCAACCTGATGTTTACAATATAACACTGTGATGATGTTTCATGTCTGGGCAAACCGGATACTTGTTTCTATTCATGGCCGCATGTGCGTCAAAACAAGCGAGGCAGTACATCTGAGCAAAGTCTAATGTGTTTGTGAAGGTGACATGTTTAAGAGAGGCGCCCGGAGCACTGGAGAGGACAAATGCATGATGGCAGGCGGCGAAGGGAAGGCAGAGTGCAAATTTGTCAGCGAGCAGCAGCCTGACTAAAGCAGCTGTCAGCGTGTGCATGTGTGTGTATGCCAGAAACGTCCTGCCCGATGCCCTTAATTCACATCAAAGCCAAAGAGGAAGATACAAAATATATTTGGTATTCAATAATAATCAGCACATCCTGTGTTGCAAATCCATGTATCATTTCAAAATCAGACGATTAAATGCTCACATCACATTAAATGCTGTGGCTCATTGTATAACTTCATACTTTTGATGTGAACTAAATATTGAATGTGTTAGATATAAAAACACATCCAATGACTCACTTTTTCATTTTTGCAATGGAAAACAATGTATGACACATATTGCTTCTTACCTGCTTTCCTTAAGTTCTTGTTCATTTCCTATTGCAGTGGAAAGAGGCTTTTATTTATTCAACTTCAGAGAGCAGCACACATTTATCAGACCTAAGTGTAGCCTTTATTTGTACAAACAGATTTTATCGTAAAATTCAATAATCCATATTATATGTAGTTCCCACGAATATACAGTATAATGAAATGAGACTTATATATTTCAATATAACATACCGTCGAGAAATAAATGCCTCCTTCAAATGGACACTAAAAGTACGCAAGTGTCGTTTTTGAGGGTGTGAATTGGTGAGGATATTCAATAGTCAACTACTGCGCCTATTTGAACTTTGTTGCTAACAAAAATAGCAGCATCTCGTGTGGTGATAGACCGTTTTTAATACTGTCCTGGGAACTACAGATGTCCCCACTTGAATTCTTCAGAGGGAATGATCACGTGCTTCTGTAGTTTTGGTAGGTAACAAAGCTAGCGCCGTGACTGTGACATGTGATAGTATCAGTCACCTGAAAAAAAAGCAAGGTTGTGTTTAGTTTCCCAACTGTCACACGTGGCCTACGCAGAGAAATTGGGGCATGGTGGCCATGATCAGGCCACATAGAAAACAGGCTGATATTAAGTGGGCAGCAGTGCAGAGAATAAAGAGTACTCCCAGCAACTGGAGTGTTGCCGCTTTGTGTCGTCGCTGCGTCCCTGGACAAGACGCTTAAGCTACATTGCCCGTGAATGAACGCGGTTGGACTTTTTGCCTTGTGACCAGGTCAGTGTGCACGCCACCTCTCGCCCAGAGTCAGCCGGGACATTCTCCAGCACACCTACGACCCTGGTGAGTATACGTGGGATGGAAAATGGATGGACGAAAGACAGGCTGCTGCTTTGTTAGCAATATACAGCAACACATGGTGGAATTTCTGAAGGGAAAAAACTCGGTCCTATTTTGGGTGAGGCATTTATTTTACACTTTTTAAAACAGCAAAAAAAAAAAAGCTATACCACAGGCTGGTGAGTAGGTTTTCTTTTAATCCAACAATAAATTCACACATAGTGGTTAAATTATCATCATCAACGTCTCTTAAGGGGAAGCGAGTTGTGCTTGTTTTACATTTCACAATAATTAAAAATAAAAACACTTTTCTCTTACCAAAATAAGAGTCACTTGGCGTGCTTTTCCCCTGGAGAGATGGAGCTATAGGCGTTATTTCTGCGTGCGTGCATGTGTGTGTGTGTGTGTGTGTGGTAGGCCGGGATGCTAGTTCAACAAAGGCCAAAGCACGTCATACTCCATCATGGGTGCTGCGATGACCTCAATGATTTCAGCGAGGCTGAGGCTACTCGCACATCTTGCAATGCCACTCTGTTCCTGAGGAGGCACCAGTGAGCCACAAAACCAGCCAAAACAGTTTGAAGTTGCTTCCACATGAGTTTAAAGACTGATAGGTGTTATCCAGTTCATTTCCCGCCCCTCCCCGGGGAAGTTAGTTTGGTCCGATTTTTAAACAAACCCAGTGTGGTTTGGCAGCATGGCTTCTCTGGACCAAACCAAGTGGACTACTTCTTCTGAACGTTCCCTTCCACTGTACAGTACTTATCCTTCGGTGAAATTCATTCTGTCAGGTGTGGACACAGTAACCATATTCAGGTATGGATCACACAACACAGATTACCTAAATTCTAGTTCATGAAGCATATAACATTTTGAACTGAATCCCCCCCGGAATTCTTCAGACCAAACCGACTGATCTGACCCCACCTTGAACTAATGGTGTCATTCTAAATGAACTCACCAAAGTGCAGTATCTAAATTTGTGTGCAGAGCAAAATAAACACACAACAACTAATCACATACTCTCTTCTGTGATGTGTGAAGACATTAATAGAAATGGTGTGTGGACAAAACTGGTCTGAGACCACCGAGAACTAACTGAGTTCAGAATAAAAAATTTAAAGGACTGGAATTAATGAGCCTAAACATCATCATGGTAACGTAGACAATAGATTAAAACCTACCCTCCAAGGTCTCTCAGTACAAACTAGGTGGTTCAGAATTAACTGGTCGGACTGTGAACCAATTAGGTTTAAAACCCCTTAATATCATTATGGTGATGGAGACTACAGAGTCAAAACAAGTGACCACGGACTTACTGATCAAGTCTTTGCTTTAATCCCCTTAAAGTGCACTTGGCTAATATGTACTACTGCAGATTGTCCAGCAGTACCTTATGGGCAAAACCTCTTTCTGTTGAAATGACTTTGACTAATAAAAGAGTGACGTCACATAGTCTGTTGTGACACATCCCAACTGCGGGGGGCGGAGTCTTGGGGTTTGTGACTCCGACCAGATAAATTGAACTATTGCTGTATGAAAGCGTCTTTGGATTGATCTACTTGGACAAAACCAAAAGACATAACTGCTGACAACTTTGGGGTTCCATCAAATTCCATCATGTCACAAAGTCGTGACTTGTGAGAGTGAGGGAACATGGAACAAAACAAAAGAAAACAAAATACATCCATTTCCTACACCGGTTATCCTCACTAGGGTTGTAGGGATGATGGACCCTATGCCAGGTAACAGTGGGCAGGAGGCAGGGTACACCCTGAACTGGTTGCAAGGCAATCGCAGGGCACATAGAAACAAACCCATTCGCACTCACATTCACACCCACAGGTAATTTAGAGTCTTCAATCGAATGTGTTTTTTTTTTTTTTTGGGAGGGGGGAGGGGGAGTTAAACAAGACTACCCGGAGACAACCCATGCAAGCATGGTGAGAACATGCAAACTCCACAGTGGAGGCCTGAATTTGAACCCGGGTCCTCAGAACTGTGAGGCGAATCTGCAACCCCCCCCCCACCGCCCCTCCCTCCCCTAAATATAGATATACTGTATACTGTACAGTGGAACTTCGGAGTTCAAACATCATTCATTCTACTGAAGTGTTCAAAGTCTGATTTGTCCAACCTCCGAAATTTAAATGAGTTTAATCCGTTCCCAACCTTCAAATAGCAAATTCCCATTTTAATTTCTATTTCTGTAAAAACATACAGACCCTGTATTTTAAAAATAAAAATGCATAGATTTAAAGGAATGATTTAACCTTTTGGATTGTGATGTGGCATCAGTGGAAGGATGTGAAGAGAGGGAAGGAGGAAGTGTGATGCTGAAGTCACCCTCCATGATTTGACTGTGCAATTCTCCAGTAGCTTCTCCATTTCTTCTATTATCTGTGGCCTTTGCTTTGTAATGCTAGTCACTCCATTGGCAACAGTTCCTGCCTTTTATTACAGTTTTATTCTTTAGGAGAGTCGAAATAGTCGACTTAGACATACGATACTAGTTAGCAAGAGCTGCAACAAACATGCACCTATTTTTTTTACTTATCAATAATCTACTGTGGCTTGCTCAACTTACCTTTTTCCTTTGGTGCTGGTAGCACTGCTGTCTTTCTTTGGGCCCATGGCTAACAAAATACTGGATTTTTTTTTTTTTAAGTCTTGAGAAGCACTAACAATTGGGAGCGCTCACACTATGTTTCCCATGTACGTCCAGTATTGCTTGGCTTGACTCGGCTCCCCATTCAAGATGGGTTCAGCTATGCTCGGGTATTTGTAGTCTGAGAATTTGATCGAACACTGAAACATTTTTTACGCGGATTTTTTTGGGTCGAAGTCTGATTTGCACAACTCCTGAGTCATTCGAACTCTGAGGTCCCACTTGATATACAGGTGTATATATAGACGCTTAAACACACACACACGCACACACACACACACTGTACAATACACACTCACATGTATATCTCATCTGTGCATGGCAGGTGAACGGTATACAAAGTCTCTTGATAGGTTCTTCTCTCTGGGTAGTTTCTTGGTCCAACCAAGTGTCTGCATGCAGGTCTGAAGTTAACTTCTCTCTTGGTTATTCCAATTGTTCTGGTTCCTTGATCGCTGTTTTCCCATTCCACGGTGAGAAGAGAAGATAGGTCCATAGAAATGGAGGATTCTTGGTGGTTGACCACTGAGGTTCTATTCTGGTTACTTGATCCTGGTTTTCCAACGCCTCTGAGAGATTTCTCTTCTAAAAGTCCATTGACATGGAGCGCTGTTGAGGGTCCACCACTGAAGCGCTATTCCGGGCACTGTTGCCACGGATGGTGAGGGTGCCACAGGCTCCACCGATCCCACCGCCAATTCCACCGGCGATGCCACTGGGTCCAGCCATGGCGATTCCCCCTGTCATCCCCATGCCCCCGGCCATAGCTACTCCCCCCGTGATCCCCACCGGTCCTCCAATGCCCACGCCACCCATGGCCCCACCGCCTCGGCTGTAGATCTCACAGGGTATCTCCTCCGTGACACGGTCCTCGATGACCTGCTGGTCGCAGTCATGGGTCTGGGTATGCTGCTTGTAGCCATAGCAGCTCTTCTTGTAAGTGCCTGTGGAGTTGAAGGTCTTCATGGGCGGTGGCTTGGAGAAGTCGTTGTGGTAGGACAACTCCATGGAGCTTAGCGTGGTGCGGCTGTGCTTGATGCTACCGCTGCCCCCACCGCCTGTCCCCACAGATCCCTGCGAACCGCAGTGGTGCTCATGTACACAACGTGACATGGTGGATGAGCGCCGCACCTTGTGAAAGCTGTCTAACTCCTCAGACAAGTCGCCGAGATCCGACGACATCTCCTTGTCACGCAGTGAAAAAAGCTCATAGTGTGGTGGGTCAAAGACCTCTTGAAGACCTGCTTTGTTGAAGACACCTGGCCGACGGGCGACCACCTGAAAAAAACACATGACAACAGTTTGCATCTCCTGTTCAGGGACATCGGTGAGCTTCATTATCTGACTCCATAGACTTGAACTTGTGTCTGTGGTGTCTACAGTAAATCTATGTAATCAGTCACCTGATTCAATGGAATCAGCTGTGCCCACAGTGCTTTTGGTGAGTTTCTTGAGTCAGAAAAACAAAACAATACAATACAATTATCTGAGTCTGTAATGTTTTCAGTGATTTTCACTAACTTGAGTCTGTCACTCAATTCAATTAAACCATCACAGTCTGCTAACTTGAACCAGTACAACGGAATGATCAGAGTCCACTGTGTTTTCCAATCGGCAAATAATTGTAATCCTTAGTGATTCGATCAAATTATCAGTCTACTAACACCAATAATCTGAATCATCTGAATCCAGTGTTTCTGCAGACTTTCTTGTGTCAATAAAACAAATCATCTGAGTATGCAGTATTGATCAATTCATGAACTTGAGTGTGCATATTAAAAAGAATAATCTGAGTCTGGTGTCAATATTGGCCCTGTGACTTCCTGGCGACCAGTTCAGGGTGTAGTCTTCCTTTCGCATAATGTGAGCACTCCTGCAACACTTGTGAGGATAAGCAGTTTTGAAAATGGACATCTGAGTCTGAAGTGTCTCTGTTGAGTCATTTTTAAGCATAACCCTGGCTAACCTAAACTAATACCATGTGATTCTTTTTGTGTGCTGCAGGGCTACAGTTCCCACTAATGGTCTGGCATGCACACTACAGCCTCATTTTTCAACTTTGAGAAATCTTCTTGTCCCATTTACCTTTTTCCGGGGCTGCTTCATCTGGACCAGGATGGAAATGATGAGAAGAACCAGCACAATCCCAGATGAGACACCGATGACAGTACCGTGGGTCTTGGTGATCTGGTGGAAGAGACCGCCGGATCTCTTCTCTAGATATGTAGGGAAAACACCAATGAGAAGAAATGGAAGTCATACCTAAAAGTTGCAAGTCTCAAGTCTTAACCAAGTTTCAAGCAACTCTCATGTTACTTTTTGTGGGGGAGGGGGTGTAATCAAGCAATAAAGTTCATGCCAAGTCGAATCAAGTCTTTACTGGGTTAAGCAAACCATAGAGCAATTCATATGATCTTATTGAATCACGAGATTAGTCACACGTTACTCACTTGCCAAAATTACAGTGGTTGTAGGTATAGATTCACAACCAGAGTTTTATAACATTCTGTTTTCTTCGAAATTAAGTGGATAACTGACATGAAGCTCAGTTTATATTTGACCAGCTGGCAGTGAGTTTAACTGTGAAATTACTGTAATTTTCAAGGATTCACGGAATTTATTTGTCATACTGGCACACATTTTCAGGTGACATGGCATGAAACATGATACCCAAGATCCAGGATTTGCCCAATAAGGCCCGAGATTTATGAAATACAAATAGAATACAAAGATAAAATGCCTATCTACAAATATGGGTATGGGCAAAGATGCAAATGTGGCAAGAATGCAGATGCAGCAGAAATACAAATGGTTGAACTGTACATGATACAGTATATATATGGTTATTTGAACTTGAAAGAAGTGTTTCTTGTGCAGGGATCAATAGGCACGCGAGTGCTGATGTTGGCGCTACAGAGCGCTGTTTGAGTTAAACAGTCAAACAACTTCCGGAAATAACCTGTTTCTCACCCTAATGGTCCTGCACCAGATGCTCCACACCCTACGGCGTGATGGGAGAAAAAGGAAGTATGAGTGTGAAGGGTGGGGAGGAGTCTTTGATGATGCAGAAGCCCTCCCAAAATGTTCTTAGCAACCTTTACTGTCCTTTCTATTGCCTTTTGCAGCTGAGCAGCTTCTTTCCCACACCGTGATGCTGGTTCTGAGGACCTTCTCCACCAAACATCTGTAAAATCTCCTCGAGACATGTCCCACCAGTCTGGCACATCGCAGCTTCCGAAAGATGTTGAGATGTTGGTGTGCGTTCTTTAGCAGACAGGAAGTTTTTCAGTTCAAGGTGATATCCTCAGGAAGTAGGACCCAAAGGTACTTTTAGCTGGAGACCACTTCCAATGCTGCTCCTGTGATGTGGGGGGATTGAGAGGGGCATATGTCACTTCTGAAGTCCACTGCCATGTTCTTGGTCTTCTTCACATCGATGCAAAGGTTGTTATCCCTGCACTAGTCCACCAGATGTTCTATCTCCTCCCTGAACTCAGACTCATCACTTATGCTGGTGTGTCTCAGTATTGCTGTGTCAGCTGTTAACGTCTGACAGCACGAGAACTTTGCCGAGCAGTCATAGGTCAGTAGTGAACATGAGAGGGCCCAGCACATAGCCCTGGGGGAAGCTATTGCTGACTGTGATGGAGGAAGAGATGTTGTTGTGGATCTTGACATTTTGTCGTCTGTTGGTCAAGAAATCCAGGACCCAGTTTCCCAGTGATGGACTCAGTCCTAGAATGTTCAGCTTTTTTAGTATGCTGTGTGAGATCTTAAGGCAACGGTGAAATTAAGGAAAAGTAGGTTAACGCAGGAGTTCTTGCTCTCCTGGTGGATGAGGGCTTTTTTTTTTCTTAATGTTTTTTTCATTATTGTTAAGTATGAAGTTAGACTGTGTAACTTTTTAGTTTCTTATCTTTAAGTTGCAAATTTAACACATTGCTGAGTCAAGTCAAGTTAATTTGTACAGCCCTTAATCACAAAAGAGTCTCAAAGGGCCTCACAGGCCCACGGTTGATTATGATTAATGAGATCCCCTAATCTAAACCAAATATTAGTGTGAGATAAAAACCAAAACTCCTTTTGGGGAAAACAAGAAGGTTTGAGAAAGGATTGGAAATCTTTCAGGATGGAACAGGCTGCAATGGACGGCAAGGGACCTCCATTTATCACATACCCTTGTGCTGTTTCCATTCCCTTTTTCCATCCATCCATCCATCCATCCATCCATCCATCCATCCATCCATCCATCCATCCATCCATCCATTTTCTGAGCCGCTTATCCTCACAAGGGTCGCGGTTGCCAGTAAATTGCAGGACACAGATGGAAAACATCACTGAGTGGGAATCCCCACACTGCCTACACCAAAGTCAGGCGTGTGTACCAGTACTCCTCCTGTGACCCAAAAATCTATTTTCTTTCAAAAATGAAATAAATGACACCTTTAGAACACAGATTTTCAAGTGCAAAGACTGAAATCATGTAATTCAAGTCAAAGCGAATTTTCACATGTTTTAGCCAAACATCTCCAAAGGCTTTAAATAGGTGATTTAAGTCTGACTCTCGTCTAGTCATGTGACTGAAGTCCCCAACCCCAGCTGACAACTAACTAATTGTTGTCAAATGGTGGACCTTTTATGATGTTACCTTTGCAGTGATTTTCATCCCAAGGGTAGACACAGTTCTGGACACCATTACACACCAGCGAGTTGTTGATGCACATGTTGCTGTGGCAGAAGAAGGTGTTGGCCGAGCAAGGGGCTGCAGGCGAGAAACAGATACCAGATAAGAATAACATACCCAGGCTGGGAAAAGGGCCGGAAGCTACTTTGACGGTAAGAATAATCTAATTGCAAACAGTGACGCCGGAAAGCACACAAGCAGTCACACAGCAGCTGAGAGGCTAACATGACTAAGCAAGTTGACCGAAGTACACATGGAAGGAGTTTGTATGTTCTCCCCCTGTCTGCGTGAGTTTTCTTCCACATCCCCAAAAATGCGTGGTTCATTGAAGACTTGCCCAATGGTGTGAATGTGAGTCCAAATGGTTATTTGTTTGTTTCTATGTGCCCTGCAATTGGCTGGAAACCAGTTCAGGGTGTAGCCTGCCTCTCATCCGAAGATAGCTGGGATGGGATCAACCGTGCCCACGACGCTATTGAGGATAGGCGCCACAGAAAATGGACAGATGGTATTTCTTCTTTCTTAGTTATGCTGGCGTTTCTTTTCATGAATTCCAATCAACTGAAGAAGTATCTAAATCAATCAATCAATGACTAGTACGAGAAAGTGGGCAGGACTCACGGTCCACAAAGGAGGTGAAGAGCATGCGGAAGCGGCTCAGTCGGCTCTTCTCGTCGGCCCACATGCGCACGACGCCCACGCCGTTCTCCAGCATGACGTCGTTGGCCACGGTGCTGCAGAACTTGGCCTTCAGGTTCTCAATGGCGCTGCTGCCATCGTAGATGGCCACAAAGTTCTTCTTGCACTCGTTGGAGTGCTCCATTTGGTACTCCAGAAAGCGCAAGTAGATCTGCACGCACACAGAAACACACACGCAGACACGCACACCGATGAGAGGTCGCCAGGGCCTTGTCTCAAGCAGTTGAGGCAGATCGCCACCTCATACTGAGTCCTGGTTCTTTACATTTCTACTGTGGATAGAAGTCTCAGAAGTCTACAAAATTGTTCAAGTACGTATGCATTATGTGTGATGATGCGATTAGGCAAATAGACCCAAACGGTTCCATTTTGTGTGACTACACATTTACAGTGCATATGAATGGACAGCATTATGCATGAATCGGGAGATATTTACATCATGTGTGAATTCACAGAAATTTTCATTTTGCGTGGATGGACATGCACATGTTTGCATGTTGTGTGTATGCAAATGGACAAACTTGATGTTAATGTCTTGGAAACGGCCGTATGGTGCATAGCAAAAATGAGAAAGATGGAAAAATCACATACGTAAAAAAAAATGCTGCAAACACAGAAAAAACTCAAAGAAAGCCCAAAACAACTGCAAAGAGAAATGCTGCTAATGCACCACACAGCGCAAGTCCTCCAGACTATTACGGGACGCGACCTCTGGGTAGGACCAGTCGTGTGAGACCCAAGGCACCATCTCGGTAGATACGGCACGAGCATTTTGAGCTCCATGATGAAAATGATGCTAAATTAGGGAGGTCAAAGTTGTCAGCAAATTCCACGTATGTGGATGGCAAGTAAAGCAAAAGACCAAGAATGCTGGCACATTTTGCAGGATACGGTTGAACGGTGTACAATTACCCTGAGAGTACATTTCACATATTTTGTTGTTGTTGCTGCTTTTTATCAAATGATGCGTATTTGGCGTTGACAAAACAGTAACCCAGTTGAATATCCATTGAGCTAATTACGGCTAATTTCAGTGTCCGTGCATCGCCTTCTATGGGAATAACGACCTTTCCAACAAGGCCGCTAAATAGGTACGTTGGTTTATATGGCGCAACCTTTTCCCTTCTGCTTGTCCCGTCGTGTCATCTTTTTCCATCTAAGCCTATCTCCTGCATCTTCCTCTCTAACACCAACAGCCCTAAAGTCTTCCCTCACAACATCCATCAACCTTTTCTTTGGTCTTCCTCTCGCTCTTTTGCCTGGAACTCCATGCTCAAGGACCCTTCCACCAACATACTCACTCTCTCGCCTCTGGACATTTCCAAACCATCGAAGTCTGCTCTCTTGAACCTTGTCTCCAAAATATCCAACTTTGGCTTTTCCGAAAATGAGCTCATTTCTAATCCTATCCTTCTTCTTTTCCTTTCGGCTTGTCCCGTTAGGGGTCGCCACAGCGTGTCATCTTTTGCCATCTTAGCCTATCTCCTGCATCTTCCTCTCTAACCCCAACTGCCCTCATGTCTTCCCTCACCACATCCATAAACCTTCTCTTTGGTCTTCCTCTCGCTCTTTTGCCTGGGAGCTCCATCCTCAGCATCCTTCTACCAATATACTCACTCTCTCGCCTCTGAACATGTCCAAACCATCGAAGTCTGCTCTCTCGAATCTTGTCTCCAAAACATCCAGCTTTGGCTGTCCCTCTAATGAGCTCATTTCTAATCCTATCCAACCTGGTCACTCCGAGCGAGAACCTCAACATCTTCATTTCTGCCACCTCCAGTTCAGATTCCTGTTGTTTCTTCAGTGCCACTGTCTCTAATCCGTACATCATGGCCGGCCTCACCACTGTTTTGTAAACTTTGCCCTTCATCCTAGCAGACACTCTTCTGTCACATAACACACCAGACACCTTTCGCCAGCTGTTCCAACCTGCTTGGACCCGTTTCTTCACTTCCTGACCACACTCTCCATTGCTCTGTATTGTTGACCCCAAGTATTTGAAGTAGTCGACCCTCGCTATCTCTTCTCCCTGTAGCCTCACTCTTCCCCCTCCACTTTTCTCATTCACGCACATATATTCTGTTTTACTTCGGCTAATCTTCATTCCTCTCCTTTCCAGTGCATGTCTCCATCTTTCCAATTGTTCCTCTGCATGCTCCCTGCTTTCACTGCATATGACAATATCATCTGCGAACATCATGGTCCAAGGGGATTCCAGTCTAACCTCATCTGTCAGCCTATCCATTACCACTGCAAACAGGAAGGGGCTCAGAGCTGATCCCTGATGCAGTCCCACCACCACCTTAAATTCCTCTGTCACACCTAAGGCACACCTCACCATTGTTTTGCTGCCATCATACATGTCCTGTACTATTTTAACATACTTCTCTGCCACACCAGACTCACGCATGCAGTACCACAGTTCCTCTCTTGGTACTCTGTCATAGGCTTTCTCTAGATCCACAAAGACACAATGTAGCTCCTGCTGACCTTCTCTGTACTTTTCCACGAGCATCCTCAAGGCAAATAATGCATCTGTGGTACTCTTTCTAGGCATGAAACCATACTGTTGCTCACAGATACTTACTTCTGTCCTGAGTCTAGCCTCCACTACTCTTTCCCATAACTTCATTGTGTGGCTCATCAACTTTATTCCTCTATAGTTCCCACAGCTCTGAACATCCCCTTTGTTCTTAAAAATGGGAACTAGAACACTTTTCCTCCATTCTTCAGGCATCTTTTCGCCCGCTAGTATTCTGTTGAATAAGTTGGTCAAAAACTCCACAGCCATCTCTCCAAATTGCTTCCATACCTCTACCGGTATGTCATCAGGACCAACTGCCTTTCCAGTTTTCATCCTTTGTAGTGCCTTTCTGACTTCCCCCTTAGTAATCATTTCCACTTCCTGGTCCTTCACTCTTGCCTCTTCAACTCTTCCTTCTCTCTCATTTTCTTCATTCATCAACTTCTCAAAGTATTCTTTCCATCTATTTAGTACACTACCGGCACCAGTCAACACATTTCCATCTCTATCCTTAATCACCCTGACCTGCTGCACATCCTTCCCATCTCTATCCCTCTGTCTGGCCAACCTGTAGAGATCCTTTTCTCCTTCTTTCGTGTCCAACCTGGTGTACATGTCTTCATATGCCTCTTGTTTAGCCTTTGCCACCTCTACCTTTGCCCTACGTCGCATCTCGATGTACTCCTTTCGCCTCTCCTCAGTCCTCTCAGTATCCCACTTCTTCTTCGCTAATCTCTTTCCTTGTATGACTCCCTGTATTTTGGGGTTCCACCACCAAGTCTCCTTCTCCCCTTTCCTACCAGATGACACACCAAGTACTCTCCTGCCTGTCTCTCTGATCACCTTGGCTGTCGTCGTCCAGTCTTCCGGGAGCTTCGGTTGTCCATCGAGAGCCTGTCTCACCTCTTTCCGGAAGGCTGCACAACATTCTTCCTTTTTCAGCTTCCACCACATGGTTCTCTGCTCTACCTTTGTCTTCTTAATCTTCCTACCCACCACCAGAATCATCCTACATACTACCATCCTATGCTGTCGAGCTACACTCTCCCCTACCACTACTTTACAGTCAGTAACCTCCTTCAGATTACATCGTCTGCACAAAATATAATCTACCTGCGTGGTTCTACCTCCGCTCTTGTAGGTCACTATATGTTCCTCCCTCTTCTGGAAATAAGTGTTCACTACAGCCATCTCCATCCTTTTTGCAAAGTCCACCACCATCTGCCCTTCAAAGTTCCTTTCCTGGATGCCGTACTTACCCATCACTTCTTCATCGCCCCTGTTTCCTTTACCAATATGTCCATTACAATCTGCACCAATCACAACTCTCTCGCTGTCTGGGATGCTCAGAACTACTTCATCTAGTTCCTTCCAGAATTTCTCTTTCAACTCTTGGTCACATCCTACCTGTGGTGCATAGCCGCTAACCACATTATACATAACACCCTCAATTTCAAATTTTAGTCTCATCACTCGATCTGATACTCTTTTCACCTCCAAGACATTCTTAGCCAGCTCTTCCTTTAAAATAACCCCTACTCCATTTCTCTTCCCATCTACTCCGTGGTAGAATAATTTAAACCCTGCTCCCAAACTTCTAGCCTTACTACCTTTCCACCTGCTCTCTTGGATGCACAGAATATCAACCTTTCTCCTAATCATCATGTCAACCAACTCCTGTGCTTTTCCTGTCATAGTCCCAACATTCAAAGTCCCTACACTCAGTTGTAGGCTCTGTGCATTCCTCTTTTTCTTCTGACGCTGGATCCGGTTTCCTCCTCTTCTTTGTCTTCGACCCACAGTAGCTGAATTTCCACCGACGCCCTGCAGGTTAGCAGTGCCGGGGGCGGGCGTTGTTAACCCGGGCCACGACCGATCCGGTATGGGATTCTTTAGATGAACGCTCATATTTGTTTGGCACAGTTTTTACGCCGGATGCCCTTCCTGACGCAACCCTCTGCATTTATCCGGGCTTGGGACCGGCCTACAGATTGCACTGGTTTGTGCCCCCATAGGGCTGCATTTTTCTAATCCTATCCAACCTGCTCAATCTGAGGGAGAACCTCAACATCTTCATTTTTGCTACCTCTAGCTCTGGTTCCTGTTGTCCCGCCATTGCCACAGTTTCTAATCCGTACATCATGGCTGGCCTCACCACTGTTTTATAAACGTTGTCCATCATCCTCGCAAAGACTATTCTGTTACATAAAACACCAGACACCATCAGGTAGCTGTTCAAATCTGCTTGGATCCGTTTCTTCAGTTCCTTACCACACTCACCATTGCTCTGGATTGTTGACCAAAAGTATTTGAAGTCATACACCCTTGCTACGTATCTCGTATCTCTGGAGCCTCACTCTTCCCCCTCCACCACTCTCATTCATGCACAGATACTCTGTTTTACTTCTGCTAATCTTTATTCCTCTCCTCTCCATCTTTCTAATTGTTCCTCCACCTGCTCTCTGCTTTTACTGCATATCACAATGTCATCTGCAAATATCATGGTCCAAGGGGATTCTAGTCTAACCTCACCTGTCAGCCTATCCATTACTACCCCAAACAGGAAGGGGCTCAGCGTGGATCCCTGATGCAGTCCCACCTCCACCTGAAATTCTTCTGTCACACTGCCCACTGTTCTGCTGCCATCATACATGTCCTGTACTATTTTAACATACTTCTCTGCCACACCAGACTTACTCATGCAGTACCACAGTTCCTCTCTTGGTACTCTGTCATAGGCTTTCTCTAGATCCACAAAGACACAATGTAGCTCCTTCTGACCTTCTCTGTACTTTTCCACTAGCATCCTCAAGGCAAAGAATGCATCCGTGGTACTCTTTCTCGGCATGAAACCATACTGTTGCTCGCAGATACTAACTTCTGTCCCGAGTCTAGCCTCCACTACTCTTTCCCATAACTTCATTGTGTGGCTCATCAACTTTATTCCTCTCTAATTCCCACAGCTCTGAACATCGCCTTTGTTCTGAAAAATGGGAACTAGAACACTTTTCCTTCATTCTTCATGCATCTTTTCGTCCACTAATATTCTGTTGAATAAGTTGGTCAAAAACTCCACAGCCACCTCTCCAAATTTCTTGCATACCTCCACTGGTATGTCACCAGGACCAACTGTCTTTCCATTTTTCATTCTGTTCAATGCCTTTCTAACTTCCCCCTTACTAATCATTGCCACTTCCTTATCATTCAGGCTTACCTCTTCAACTCTACCTTCACTCCCATTCTCTTCATTCATTAACTTCTTGAAGTATTCTTTCCATCTATTTAGCACACTATTGGCACTAGTCAACATATTTCCATCTTTTTCTCCTTAATCACCCTTGCCTGCTGCACATCCTTCCCATCTCTATCCCTCTGTCTGGCCAACCTGTAGAGATCCTTTTCTCCCTCTTTCGTATCCAACCTGGTGTACATGTCTTCATATGCCTCTTGTTTACCCTTTGCCACCTCTGCCTTTGCCCTACGTCACATCTCAATGTACTCCTTTCGCCTCTCCTCGGTCCTCTCAGTGTCCCACTTCTTCTTCGCTAACCTCTTTCCTTGTATGACTCCCTGTATTTTGGGGTTCCACCACCAAGTCTTCTTCTCCCCTTTCCGACCAGAAGACACACCAAGTACTCTCCTGCCCGTCTCTTTGATCATCTTGACTGCAGTAGTCCAGTCTTCCGGGTGTTCCTCCTTTCCATCGAGACCCTGTCTCACCGCTTTCCGGAAGGCCGCACAGCATTCTTCCTTTCTCAACTTCCACCACCTGGTTCTCTCCTCTACCTTTGTCTTCTTAATTTTCCTTCCCACCACCAGAGTCGTCCTACACGCCACCATCCTGTGTTATCGAGCTACATTCTCCCCTACCACTACTTTACAGTCAGTAACCTCCTTCAGATTACGTCTACCTCCGCTCTTGTAGATTACTCTATGTTCCTGCCTCTTGTGGAAAAAAGTGTTCACTACTGCCATTTCCATCCTTTTTGCAAATTCCACCACCATCTGTCCCTCGAAGTTCCTTTCCTGGATGCCGTACTTACCCATCACTTCTTCATCGTTCCTGTTTCCTTCACCAACATGTCTATTACAATTTCCATCAAGCACAGCTCTCTCTTGGTCTGGGATGCTCAGCAGTACTTCATCTAGTTCCTTCCAGAATTTCTCTTTCAACTCTAGATCACATTCTATCGGTGGGGCATACTGATATTGTTCATTCTGTTCACCTCCAAGGCATTCTTAGCCATCTCTCCCTTTAAAATAACCCCTACTCCATTTCTCTTCCCATCTACTCCATGGTAAAATAATTTAAACCCTGCTCCTAAACTTATAGCCTTACTACCTTTCCACCTGGTCTACTGCAGGCACAATAGATCAACCTTTCTCCGAATCATCATGTCAACCAAACCCTGAGCTTTTCCTGTCACAGTCCCTATACTCAGTTGTAGGCTCTGTGCATTCCTCTTCTTCTTCTGTTGACATATTTGCTTTCCTTCTCTTCTTTGTCTTCGACCCACAGTAGCTGAATTTCCACCAATGCCCAGCAGGTTAACGGTGGGGGGGGGGGTGGACGTCGTTAACCGAACTGGTATGGTATTCATTAGATTAACGCTCATATTTGTTTGGCACACTTTTACGCCGAATGCCCATCCTGACGCAACCCTCTGCATTTGTGCCCCCTTTGGGCTGCATTCTACCTCCTCGATCTAGTATCTGTAAAAGTCACACTCTGTTCTCACAGGATTGGTCATACTGGAGGTCGCGCCCCCTTGTTATCTGGCAGATGATTGCGGTCAACGTGATGTAATTGTCTCACTGTTGTTTTGGCATTGGTGTGTTTTGTTGAGTTTGCATTGCATTTTTACTTTGCACTTGTTTTCTGTGATTGCAAGATTTTTATCTTGCAGCAGGTTTCCTGTGCATTCTTTTTCGATTGCAGGATTTTTTTACATATATCTTGAAGCACTTTTTCTTTAAGTGCTTGTGTTTTTGTTTTGTCTTGTTTCATTCCTGCATTTTCAACATATGCTCATTTGCAGCCTATTTAGGTCCCCATATGATGTTCATATTGTGTGGATGTAATCTATAGCACTTTATTTACAAATAATATTAGCAGTAGAAACGATTGTTATATAATGAATGACAATGTACATCATGGTGACTCCATTAATGAACTCACAGTGACGTGCCAACAGCCAAAAATGGCTTGTGAGCACTCATGTAACTTAATCAGATGTGCATGATTTTGTGTCGTCGCCATGTTGCGGCCGAGGCAGGCCCGTGACTCATTTAGTCCGGGGGTGGCCGCGGCGGCGGCGGGGGCGCCCGTGAGTCACGGACGGTTCGGTTCTCCTTTTTTTACATGGGGTCACATGTACTGTAAGTGAATTTAAAAAAAGGAAACCCATCAAATGAAAGCGATGCAAAGTCATTAATGTTTAATGTAAGAACAACCTGCATCAAAGAGATGTTGTCATATTTTGAAGACATTTACGTCACGGGCTTTGTTTTCATGGACTTCATAATGCGTGCATGTTGCAAATCTGCACGGAAGCTGACTAGACCCGATATTGGTCATCTCTTTGACCAGCGTACCCGAGCGCAAGTTCTGTGCTGATGTCCGCGACATTGTTAATGTGGACACAGCCCACAAATCAAAGTGGCTCCTCTCATTCCCTTGAAATCGATGCAACGATTTTTGGGATGGAGACGATTTTTGGGGATGCAACGAGCTCTGCATGATTGCAGCATTGTCACTTGGCCAGTTTGGCAACTGGGAATGTGATTAAATACAGTACAAGCAGCAGTTGATGACTGCTGGGAACTTAAATATGTCAACACACTCCATCTTTTGATGGCCAGACAAGTTCGAGATGGACAAACAAGTTCGAGGTGGCCAGTCTCCCTGCATCCCCCTACTAGATGCTATCCTGCTGATGAACACTGTGAAAACCTGCATTAACAAGGTGCTTACAGACCTTTGACTGGGGGGGAGCCCTGATGGTCCAGATGCAGTCCAGGGCGTCTCCGGGCTTCACCCGCTTGGCTTCGTCCACTTGACTGGAGCGAATGATCCCGTCAAAGCCGCCCAGCTCAAACTGACAGTCTGGAGAGCGACCAGGAGGATGTAGAAGAGGAAAGGATGGTGTGGACGTTCTTGAGGCATCATTTTATTTCCAAATCAAAAGCATGTAGAATCTTACCCGGGATTGGGTTTAACAGTCCGCCCACATGCAGATGGAAGTCAGGGTCTGAAAACACAAGAGCAAAATAAACTTCCACTCCTTTATTTTCTTTCTCCTGTCATGTTGTATTGACAGTCGCGATGTGTTCTGACCCGCAACGAACGTGTACTTGATGCGGAATCCGAGGCCCTCCAGTTCCTCGTCACTGGTGAACTTGATCCACATGAAGCGTCCGGTGGACGTAACGAGTGCCGGGGTCTTGCCTCCGCACACCCGGTCGATGAGGGGCGAGAAGCCGAAGGGTCCGTCGCGGATCTCGATGTGGTCAAAGCGGCACTCGAAAGACGGCTCGATGTAGTAATTCTTGTCAAACGCAAGCTGGATCCTCTGCCTGGGCAGAGCTGTTGGGCGAGGCCGTGAGCGCTCATGTTGAAGCACCACCTAGAACACGCTCATCGGTTTTTGAGAACTTGAACATGAGATGTGAACAGTCAGCTTCAACGGGACTGGTGTTAATGTTTAAATGAGACATTTTAAAACAGTTCCCAGGTATTTTTATAATCTGTGTCATGGTTCTCAAACTGCCCCGAGGATCAAGAATCATGAGTGAATCAATAAAAAAGGCAGCTGTTGAAGAGTTTTAAGCTATACTTTAACAATTTAGTTTTATGCAGTTATCAGTCTTTGCATCTTTTCAGCATTTACTTTCATACGGACATCCATCCATTTTATTAGCTGCTTATCCTCATCAGGGTCGCGGGAGGGCTGGAGCCTATCCCAGCTGTCAACGGGCAGGAGGCGGGGTACACCCTGAACTGGTTGCCAGCCAATCGTAGGGCACATCGAGACAAACAGCCGTACTCATAATCACACCTCGGGGCAGTTTAGATATTTAATGTTGGATGTTTTTTGAGATGTGCGAGGAAACCGGAGTGCCAGGAGAAAAAACGCACGTAGGCACGGGGAGAATATGCAAACTCCGCACAGGCGGGGCCGGGATTGAACCCCGTACCTGGGAACTGTGAGGCAAACGGTTTACAAGCTGAGCCACCGTACCGCCTCATATGAACATACTGTACATTTAATGTATTTTGGAAAATAAATGATGTCTTATCTAGGACTTTAAATAATTAAGGAGCTAAAAGTGAAACCAGATCTTTTTTCTCATTTAATAATAGAAAACCCATCAAGTCAGTACCGATTTGGCAGTACAGACAAACTGGGACCAAGCGTGGTGTATTTGATGTCTTTCTAGTCATGGATTATTTTCTAGAGCATTTGTCCTCATTACAGTGGCAGGTGACCTGGACTTTATCCCAAGTGGCCCCTGGCAAGAGGGCACGCCTTGGACTGGTCACCAAACAATGTCATGGAACGATGGCATCCCTGCTGACAAGCCACACAAGCACAGGTTGCAACTCAGAACCACAAAAATCTGAAGATGCGCGAACCCCAAATACAGCTTTTCCCACCTGGGATGTTCCCTCTACATTCTTCCGTCAGACTGTTTCGTCATTGGTCGGGTTTTCAGTCAACGTTTACACAGTCATGGGTCGGTCTTAGGTGTCATTCATGATAGCTTCACGATTAACTGGTCACACCAATGAGAGCGTCCATCGGCAGGATAAATCAAGTTTAGTAACTGTAATGCCTTTTCCGGCCTAGAGGGGGCAGCAATGAGCCATGTGTGGACGGAAGGAAAGGAACATCTTCTTGCCCCTCCCCCCCTCCCCCCATTTTTTCCAACCTTAACATAATGACTTTTTGCAACAATATGACTTTTCGCATTCTCCCTTCTTTTCTTATATATATATATATTATATATATATATATAATATATATATATATATATATATATATATATATATATATATATATATATAAATAAATCGTAATGTAGTAAAATCCAAAGAAAAAAGTGAACCGGCTTCCCTCTTCCCTCATCCAAATCTCCTCGGTGGAAGTCACGAGCACTCGATCTGAGACCCGTCGATAAGACAGATACCTAGAAAGCTCCAGTCTCACCTTCCAGGATGTAGACGCACTCCTTGTTTGGCGGATACGTCTCAGGGTACTTTGGCGACGTGAACACGCCGCCATTGATGTTGCGCACCCACGTGCCGCAATCGTTCTGGTTCGGGCTCTGGACGCCGTTGTCGCTCAGGGAGTCTTTAGGAGGAAGATACAGTAGATTGCGGTGTAAAGATTACAATGTCACATTATCTTTTGTCACGCTTACCTTTGGTTCTCTGTGCCAGAGCGAGGCCCTCTTCTATGAGAACAAGGAGAATCAACGCTGGAAAGAACCAATATCAGGCATTTTAGAAGAATAAATCATATTAATGGTACACTTATCTATTCATTATATCTTTATTTATTTGGTTTTGATTTCGTCATCTGGAGCATTTGTAACACACAAAAATATAGATTTATTTAGCCCCAATAGAGATTGTCAAGGATACATTTGTCCCTTGAATTGGTCAGTATAAATCTCATTATTATTGTTGTTATTGTTATATGTTCTTATTTTGACCAAACAGTGGGTTTCTGATGATGTCATCTCTTTCCATTAAACATTTTTGAATTTTGACACTTATTATACTCCCCCCCACGCATTTTTCCGTTATTCTGTCTTTTTCCACGTATTTTACAATATCATATTAACTACAAAAAAGGAAACTATATAATCCATCCATCTTCTTAGCTGCTTATCCTCACGAGGGTCGTGGGGAGTGTTGGAGTCTATCCCAGTTGTCAGCGGGCGGGAGGCAAGGTACAGCTTGAACTGGTTGCCAGCCAGTCGCACGGCACATCGAGACAAACAGCAGCACTCACAACCACACCTGGGGGCAATTGAGAGTGTCCAATTAATGTTGCATGATTCGGGGATGTGGGAGGAAACCGGAGTGCCCGGAGAAGACCCACGCAAGCACAGAGAGAACACGCAAACTCCACACAGGCGGGTCAGGGATTGAACCCGGGACCTCAGAACTGTGAGGCATATGTGCTTTCCAGCTGCCATCAAACTACATCATGTAAAATAAAATAATACAGTGTATATAAAATACTGAAGATAGATAGATAGATAGATAGATAGATAGATAGATAGATAGATAGATAGATAGATAGATAGATAGATAGATAGATAGAGATAGATAGATAGATAGATAGATAGATAGATAGATAGATAGATAGATAGATAGATAGATAGATAGATAGATAGATAGATAGATAGATAGATAGATCTCTTGTTGCCAATTCACAGCCTTGAGACATGAGTCACATGACGTTCATTTTGACTTCATCTGAAATTCCCAAACCAAATATGGTCGGTTGGTAAGCCTCCTAAAGTACACTTCCTGCAGTGCATGTACACTAGTAGTACCTCAATTAATACAACCTGTGCTCTATTTGACGCTGCACCTACATTAGTGACACAAATGGAAATAGAAAAACTTTTCCTTTGGTTTCCACCATTTAGGTTGCTCGATCCTGCCGTCCCCGTCTCCCCTGCTCCCCAATGACCATTGTGCTCGCTACCCCAACTATTGCAATCGCCTCCCTGTTATAACCCGCAAGACCTCAAAATGGTTTTGTTGACACACACCAAGTTGGAGGACTTTTAATCTTCTGTAATGTTTCATTGTTTGATATCATGCGTTTCCGATAAATGATACAACAATCCCCTGCAACTATTTATATGCATTTTCAAGCCTGTCCTCTATAATCACTGAATGCACCTGTTCCCATCATTTCCGCTGTATTTTTGTACTCTTTTTCTCATGCTATAAGATACTACAAGGTGGCACCATGGAACTGGATTATAGAAAATAATTGGTGTCAATGAAGTATGTTGGAAGGAGCATCTTTAAGATTTTTTTCAAGTTGGGGAGAGGCTAAGTTTGGTTGGCTTCTGAGTCTTCACGGAATCGAGTTTATTTGTCATGTCATGTCATGATCCAAGCCGCTCATCCTCACAAGGGTCGCGGGAAAGCTGGAACCTATCCCAGCTAGCTTCGGCGGAAAGTCGGACTACACCCTGAACTGGTCGCCAGTCAGATATGGACACCATCACTGAGCGGGAATCGATCCCACAGTGCCAGCACGAAAGGCATGGGTGTGTACCACTACACCATCACTGACTCTCTGTACTTTATTTGCACTCACGAAATCAAAAGATCCGTTTGCTTTTCATTCGTAAGCTAATGTTGGAAGTTAAGTTTGAAATATTGTTAAAATGTTTTGGAATCACCTTTAGGGTCTCAATAATTAATATAAATTGCGTGCAATTTTTCACTATTTGCAACAGAATCCCACATTTAGCTGAACTCTGGTGTGAGGTATAAAATAGTTAGACGTGTCACAATGAATCAATCGCTCAACCGATTAATCGTTGAGAGCCATTGTTTCGCTGAAAATTGTCCAAAGCCGTCAGATTTCGTCGTCCCTGACGATGCCATTCGGGCAGAAAGCCGGTGGGAAAAGGAGTTCACGTTCAATTTCGCATTTGGCGATCAATCGGAGCACATCAGCTTGTCTACCTCCCCCCTCTGACACAGGTATTAGGACCAATGAATACCTGCTCTTAAATAGATGAGCCGCGCAGCTACTTGTTATTTATTCTCCATCCATCTGTCACTCTGTGTATGTCCATCCATATTTTGGGGGGTATCCAGGTGTGCGAGTGCAGTGAACCCCCTTGAGCCGCGTCGCTGACGTGACACAGACATCTAGTGGAAGTGTATCTGCAGTTGGAGAACCCGAGAGCGCTGAAGCCCGGCGACGCTCGCCACCGACACGACTCCTTTGTCTCCCCGCGCTGCCGTCCTGCGTTCGGCCGGTTGTGGCGTTTGAGCCGAGCGGCGGACGAGCGCGCTTGCGTGCGCGGACGCACTGTGACCTGGCCTTCGGATTTTAGCGCGTACACAGATGTGGTGATTTTACGCAGGAAATCTCCCCCGCCCCCGCCTCCACTAACAGATCCGTGGGGCGCATTTATACCAACGACGCTGGAACACAAAGCGAGATGACGCTTGTCCGCCACACGCACGCAGCGCGGTTTCGTGGCTCATCCCTGAAGGTGCTTTCGTTATTTTACGATGTATTTTCCCTTCGGAGTCTGCTCTGAAGACGACTGTTGCTTCTTTAGGACACGGAGCTAATTATTTCGGATAAAGTTTGAATGGCAATTCCTTGATAATCAAATAATATTGATAATAATCATAAGAGACGCTCACCTCTGTGCATGATATCCCGTGCAAAGACGTTCCCTTTTTCAAACTAGAATCTTCTCGCCGCGCCAATCTTCATAGGAGCGCTTAGCAAAGCTCTACAAGGGGGCATCCATCCATCGCGCACAAGCGGCTCCTCCTCAGCTCGGGTGCGCCCTGGAAAGTCAGGAGGGGCTTCTCAGCATCTCAGCCTGGTCATCGTCACCACCGCCACACCCCCAAGGTCGGATCCCAACTGCGACTCAAACCCAAGTGTGATGCTCCAAGGAAATCCGGTTTCCAAAGAGATGGAGAGAGAGATGGGAGGGGGGAGGGGGTGGGAGAGAGAGAGCTAGAGACTGAGAGAAAGAGAGAGAGCAGCAGGAGGACGAGGAAGTGTCCGCTCCCACGTCAGTGGGCGCACTGAGGAGGAGCTGCGCCCGCATTTAAACCCGCGGGCGGGCGTTTGTTGCCGACATCAAGCACTGTCCTGGCGCATGGATGGCGACCCTTTTCCGGTTGGCGCCTTTCAAACAAAAGACCAAAAATGATCCCAATGAACCAAAAACAGTCACAGTAAAAAGAAGTGAGAGTTCAGCTTTTAATACGAAATTGTATTTGCCAGTGTGTGTGTGTGTGTATATATATATATATATATATATATATTCAGATTCCATGCCTCCTGAGGTGTTGTGGTGACATCCCACTGGGAGGAGACACCAGGGATGACCCAGGACACACTGGAGAGACGACATCTCTCAGCTGGCTTTTGAACACCTCGGAATCCCCCAGGAAGAGCTTGATGAAGTGGGCTGGGCTTCCCTGGTAAAGCCACTGCGCCCGCGACCCGACGTTGATTAAGGGGTAGAAGATAGATGGGAATATTCAGTGCAGCTCTGCTTACCTTTTGGCTTTCACGAGATAGCAGGGGCTTCACACCCAGGTTTTATGCATGATAGTGCCTTAGACTTGGAAGAGGATCTGAATCTTTCATATCTGGTCATAGATGGGAAGAGAAACCTGGAGTGCAGGTGCTTATGCAAATGTCACTGTTATGTTACATTTTGAAAAGATTCTGGACTGCTTACAGCCACATTTTTTGGGGTGAATTTTCCCAATACCTAAAGATTGACTTGGTCAATTTTACTTTCGATGGGTGGGCAAGGACTCCAGACTCTTAATTTTTTTTTTTTTTTTTTTAAATACAAGCTATTAAAAAGTCAATTTTGCATAATATGTTCCCATATGAGATTTATTGTTCCAATTAAGTAGTGAACACAAGATTGAGGCGAGCTGCAATAATTCCATCGATGAAGACTGATTACATGGGCCGTGATATCCAGGCTATTATGTTGAAAGTGAGAAGACTTCCAGTTGTGCTCTGCCATGCGTACGTAAACGTGAACCATCCCCTCCACACGTACGCATCACTGTAAGACTGCACGGCGTTGATGAGAGAATAAAAATGCTAACAATGTCACACTCGTGTCTCCTCTCAGCATGTTTTATGCAGTAGACTGCAGGGAGGGGAGTGGGGGCTTCTTCTCGGCAAAATAAAAACCGTTTCATTTCGCTGCTGCGCCCAAATCAATTCAAGAATAGAGCTTGGGGGGTGTAACGAGACTGAAGCCTGGGGTGTCTTTTTCAGGCTGAAGAATTAAGCACACAAACACCTCAACACAGTCAATAACTTTTATTATTCACATGGAGTTGCTGCGGCGTAAAATAAATTAGACGCATAATTGTTTTTTTTTTTAAAAAGTGCAAATCCCAAAACATATTCACAAACTGTCGCAGCGGACCCACTGCAGCTTGAAAACGACAAGAATGAAAAATTAGACGAATTCAAATGACTGAACACAAAGTTTCAGCATCACGGAAGGCAGGAAAAAGAAAATTTGACATTTGACCATAAATGGATGGGAGTTGGACAATGACACTGCACGCTCTTATGGCAGGCATTTTGCCAAAACAGGATAACAACACAGCAGAGTCAACGAGAAAGTGTGAGCCATTTTAGACTAGGAATATTTTCCAGATAAGAAAATGAGCCACAATGGGTTTTTTTTCCCTTACACAAACAAATGGCCCTTTGGAGTGAGAGTGTGAATGTGAAGGTAACACATAAAGGAGGGGCAGATAAAGACGGGGAGTTTACAAGGGACAACGTTCATGGAAATAAGTAATGGTAACATTTAAAGTGGTCCAGTCAAGAGTGTGTTGATGGCTAAAGGGGGGCAGATGACAGTAATGGGGAAAGGGGACTTCAAGGGAGGAGGTAAAGTGTGCAGGTAAGTCAAAGAGGGCCACGCAATGGTAAAAGGGTGCACTCCAGGTAAAGAAGAAAAGGGGACCGGGTAAGAGGGAGGTAAGGGGGATAGATAGATACGTGCGTTGAAAGTGGAGGGGGACAAGGTAATGGGGAATGGGCCGTCCAAGCACGATGCAACGGTGGCTGGTCACATGGCATCAAAATGGAAACGATGAGCTTCCTGCCTCTTCTCCCGCTCGTCTGCTTTCTGGAGCACAAAAAGAAACACACGAAAAAAAAAAAGATCAGAACAAGAAGACGACAACAAGACGCTGTGAGGTCACAATCAAAGACTCCTTTCACCCCCTCTCATTCTCTAACCCGCACCCCCCATCTCACTTGACAAACTAAGAATAATAATCCTGGCCAAAAAGGTTTTTGCCGACAGCAGCAATTTCTCACTTCACCGTCGAGTTTCTTTCAAGTGACAGCTGACATCTTATTGAAAATGTACGCACGCACACGGCTTCTTTTCCCTGTGTCTTCATGCACCTTTTCCCCTACCTTTAAATAATTTTCCATCTTGGACCACATTAACAGGAATCTTCATTTTCCCATTATTGAAAAATATGGTCAAAGAAGATGTTAAATGTCTTCCTGATGATGACTCCATTCACCCTACAGATAATCATTTGTCACCTTGTCACTTGTTTCTTTTTCCACATAACAGTTGTTCATTCATCTTGCCAAGTACTAACTGATGGTCCTGGCTTTTTTTTCCTTCCTTTTGGCAGCAGTAAAGATGAAAGGCCGGGAATGTTTTTTGATTTTTTTTTTTTTGGTTTGGCCAGGCACATCAATGTGTACGCACTAATCGGGCATCTAGGGGACGGCATCCGTCAGCCAGGGCACTCGAATCATCATTAAGCAGCGGTGCATTGATTTGTGTCCATCCGATGCATTTAATGATGCCGTTATTTCTGATGTGGATTAATTAAGTTGGATGCTGCGCCTCAGGTGGGATGACACTTCCTTTGGAGTGATTGATTGACCTCCTTAAATATTCTTCTACTTTGCTCCACATGGATGTTTGCCGTGCTAAATTGGCAACGGGCTTGTCTCCACCTCACTTTGTTGTTAGGAGAGGAAATGCCAGCAAGTTAACAGCCCCAATGCTAAATGACACTCGCCTTCTGGTCGTGACTTTAAAGGTCAAGTATCATGAAATGGATGATTTTTAGTATGTTATTAATGAAAAAACGGCAGCCGGTATAGCCCCATACATTTTTTTTCACCACAAAACATGATTTTGACGTGTATGGCTTTGTGTAACTCCCGCCCTGAAAATCCCTAAAGGGATTTTTTGGAGAAGAAGCAGGAAGTGACGTACGCGTATGAGCGCCCTCCAGCGGACTCGTTTGTTTCTATTAGTTGTACCCGCGGGGAGGTAGCTCGTTGTTCCTCCGTGTTGCATTGCTGGACATTGCTTGAACACTCGGGAGGATGGATTTACCCTTCATAAGTTTCCAAGAGAACCGCTTCGTCATGAAAAATGGATTGCACAGGTGCAAAGGACGAGAGCTTCGTGGGTTCCAAATGACAGGTAGGTGTGTATATAGCTGCCAAAAAAAAATAATAGTCTGGGGCGGACCACGTAATCGGTCTCTCATAACGTAACCAAAGATCCGCGTACGTATGACAGGCACGCTAAATGTGTCGATGTGCGGAGGGCTTCCTCGTTGGGCTTGCCGGCGAAGGCTGCTGCGTCAGCTTGCCAGCGAAGGCTGCCGCATCGGCTCGCAGACGGCACCAGCTATGAATAACGCTCCCGACATGGGCGCACTCAGCCGCGTGCGACGCCAACGCCGGAAAGCAGCCCGGCTCGGCTCCGTGATGAGTCACCTCGGCACCGAAAATGAGCCACACCTGCCGAGGCGCTGCATCCGCTGGTCACGGCTTCGGCGAAGGCTGCCGCGTCGGGCTTGCGGATGGCGGCAGCTCTGAACAACGCTGCCGACAATGGCGCACCCAGCCGCCTGCGACCTTCCCCGGCCTCGTCGACAAGGCCGAACTGGCTGAGCCGGCCACCGGCCTTGTTGCCCGGGATGGCTTATCGCAGCTGGCCGACGGCCTTGTCGCGGCGCCGGGCCGCGATGGCTCATCTCCGCCACAGAAGTGGATCGGATGGGTGAGGCGGTTTGGCCGTGATTGCATACCATCTAAATATGGCTCGAAACAATAGGGTAATATTGCCCCGATAACTTCACTCGGTTGTGAGATGTTCTCTTCTTCGAAAAGAGCTTTCGTGTCAGAAGGAGCGTGTTCGTCTACCATAGTAGGGTCCACCACGTATTTTGAATGGAGAATGTCCGGGGTGACGTCACGGACAGGAGATGCAGCCAATATGGCGACCATTTGGATGTCGAATGACACTTTCGCAACTTTGTTGGATGACGTGCTCTCCCCTCATATTTATTTTTTCGTATAGTCATCGAAGTGAAAAATGTTATATGTATTTTTCGTTACAATATCTATTTTAGAATGTTTATAGGGTTGACACCCAGAACCAATCATAACATTTCTTGAAAATACAGCGACAGAAGTCAGACTTAGTATCATATAATTTAGTAGGACTGTCGATCAAGAATAGACTCACAAAAAAGCCATGTCTGAACAAACACGGTAAGTCTGCCATTTTGGTTTGAAGCGAAAATTTCAGAGTCCTTCTGGGCCTTTCCAGGGGTCCTTCAATGACACACATAAGGCGCACCACATTGTCAGTGGCCACATCTAATGTGGTGCCTTTTCTATTGAGAAGAGAATTGAAGACCTTTACGGTCATGAAAATACATGAAACTATGGTAAATAAAAAAAAAATATGCGGGGGCCGCAAACAATGAACCACGAAAGGGCAAGGGCATACTGTATTCCTTTAGGTTGAAGTCAGGTGATATGTCAGAGGGTTCTTGAATACATGAGGAAATGGGTAGCCGGTGGAGGTTTTGGAGGACACGGGTGATGTGGTCGTGGGAACAGGTGTCAGTGAGTAGGCAGGCAGGCAGGCAGGCAGGCAGGCAGGCACCAAAGTTCTGGATGAGCTGCAGGTTGTGCCACAAAGGATGCTGTTTGCAATAGTTGACACGGGAAAAGATGGAGGCAAAAACCAAGGTTTTGGTAGAAGGGAAAGCCTGATGGGGGGAGACAAGATATGTTTTCTAATGAAAATGTGACTGGTTGCTGTTGAAAATGAGCACAAGTTTGTTGCAGGGAAGGGAAGGTGACAGTTGAGGTGTCGATGCTGAGCCGCGGAGAATGCCAAGAATCTCAGTTTTTGCACTTTGGTGTGGGTGGAGTATGACGGCGAAATTCTACAACTCGCCTTCAAACGAAACTTGAAACACCACTGAGTTTGCATGATTACCACCAAACTGTAACTAACTTATTGTGGGTGGAACATGGCAGCAAAGTTTGACAACTCACTATAAAATATGTATTAAAATTCAGCTCCCAGACAGAAAAAGACAGGACGGCCTGACATTTAGACGAGAATTTCAAATCTACACGGTCAGATCGCAATCAAATTACAAAAATAGATAATAGCAGATAGCTGATGTTAGAATATAACGTTTTTGCCTTTGGATGCGGGTGAAGTTTCATGAATCGCCAGAAAAAACAAAAATTTCAAGGCCACATTTTTAAATACGCACACATGCACACACACGTGGCCGAGGGGCGAGCAAAGATGCCAGTAACGACCCATCTCAGCACACGGCACCAGCCAGTAAAAATAGTGGAAGCGGACAAAAACGACCTAAAAGTTGCATGTTCTCGTGGATGCGTGATGCAGGAGTGCGACTGTCGTGGAGCGATCAGAAAAGGTGGGAAAAAGCGGCGGCGGAGGCTTCCCGGAGGGTGTATTTATGCCAGTAATCAAAGACTAGATCCGCCGTGCTGAAAGGACGGCTGCTGCCAATTACAGCAGAACGTCCTCTAGGGTCTGACAGAGGAATATATGTGTGTGTGTGCGCACTCGACCTTCTCCTGCCAGTGGAGGATCCCGATGATGACGAGTATAAAGACGCACACGCCAATGAGGGCAATGGCGGTCAGCAGAACACTGTTACTGGGAGTCAGGTACAGTTTGGCGCTCCAACTGCACATGAAAAAGGAAAGAAAAGACATCATTTTTATTCATTCAAGTCATTTCCACTTGTTTTAAAGTTGGGTCAAAATTAGTGCAGGGTACCAAAACACATTTTTGGGGGGGTTTGGCCCCCTCCAATTCGCTTTGTTAATATTTTGATATATTACAGCCTTATTCCAAAATGGATTGAACAAATTTTTCCCCTTAAGATGTGACAAACAACATATACAAGAAATTCACACTTTATTGGATTTTCCTTCTAAAGAAAAATACTGAATGAAAGATTTCCCTCTTCCATTGACAAGGGATGCACTGATCCGATACAATATCCATACGCTATACATCTGTACTTGTGCTTTCTGGGTCGGAATCATGCCAGCAGATTGGAGATACTTCAATTATACTGTTTCGGAAATATGTCTTGTAAATTTGACACACCACAGAGTGCAGTTCACAACCCTGGCAAATTTGAACCATTAAAAGAAATGTCGCCGCTCTCAAATGTGGTGGGCGTGTCCGTTGAATGTCGTGAAACTACGGCTGCTCAACTGTTAGCTGTCCATTAAATGTGACTACTTGGCATAGCAGTGTATATATGAAAACGATAGTATCTTACATGATGTAAAATCATGTTAGGAGGCTCACCTTCAAAGGGGAATCATTACTGTGATCTAGATTAATGAGCACACAACTCTCTTGTGTATAATATGCTCTTGAACATAATGCACACCCCAAAAACTGAGCCCAAAAATCTGGAAAATCCTTCGACATATTTAGATTGTGCAACATCGATTTGGTCTTATCACTATGCTCAAAACATGCTAGTATTATCCGTATTTTATTAGGTTATTAAAAAAATATTGTGTTCTGTGTGGATGCACTAACATTTCTTTTTCCACCTGTGTTGGGACACTTCAAAGTTAATGTAAAAAAAAAAAGCTTCATGATGCTTAATGTCACATTTATGTGCTCATCTGTCATGATACCCCCTTCGCCATCTGAAAATATCACAATGAAATCCCCAGTATTTGGGATTTTATATCAATATGCCGCCATGCCTACAAAGATATGATTCTCGGGTGACCAGATGAAAATGTAATCACAATAGTGATGGATATATATACATTTGTAAAATACATTAGTGTATATCACATCGGAATGAAAGTACCCCCGTACACTTTTTTTTTTTTTTAAAACAACCTACTACAGTATACGTATATAATTACACATTATTTTAATTTCCTTATACATGTGTGTAATGGACTCTATCGACTTAATTATTATGAAAAAAAAAACCATTACAGAGTATGTGACAAATTACAGTGAGCACACAAGCCTAACACCTAAAACATGAAATCTAGTTTGTTGTTAACCAAAAATAATTTTTTTCATCTCACAATATGAAAATTCACTCAACTGTTTTGAGTTGAAGAAGAACCAGGAAGTGATGTTTTTGCAGTAGCAGGGTAGAGTGTTGGTTATTTATTTTCATATTTTATTTTATATTGGTTTATACCTATTGTACCGGTGAAAAATTTCTTGTTTTTATCTGCGTGTTAGCCAAAATGCCGGCTCGTTGTATTGTTGGATTTTGCTCGAACACTTGGGAGGATGGATTCACTCTTCACACGTTTCCAAAAGATCCGATTTGTCGTGAAATATGGATTGCACAGGTGTAAAGGACAAGAGATTCGTGTGGTCCAAATGACAGGTAGGTTTGTATAGAGCTATCAAAAAAATAATAGTTGGGGGGGGACTAATTTGTCTTAGTTTATACCATATGTTACATGTGAATTTAGAATAAATCCCCCTGGTCAAACCAGCAAAATATAGAAAAACACTAGTATTGTGTTAAAGACAATTTAATCACACACAACACAATACAACATGAAAAAAATAACAAAATAGAAGTATAAAGACAGTTTAGAAGTGTGTAACATGAGCTAACTAGCAAAACGATGTATTGTCACCAAACTCGAACAAATGTTATTTCCAGCGAATGTTCTGGGAAGGCAGTGTGGTGTCTGTGTACTTGTGCACTTGTCCGAAAGCAGCAGTATTAATAAAAAGCTCCATCGGCAGCGATCCTTGTTCTTATAGGAACATTCTAGAAATCCGTGTCCGACAATGCTACGTGAGTCAGGGGTGCTAAATGTGTTGATGCGCGTGGGCCACTGTTTTACTGTAATTTCACGAGTATAATGCAACTTGAAGTATAATGCGCACCCCCAAAGTTGACCGGAAAACCCTTCTTCCAATGTCCACTGCGCACCACCAATTTGCTGCTACTCAGATGCTCAAAGTATTGGAAATTATCTGTATTTATATTTTGTTAGGTTTGTACTTTTATTGTTTTTCAAAAAACTGTGAGTACAACAATCATTAATAATAATCATTGTGCACGTGCTGATGTAGATGTAATATAATCTCGGGACAGGCCACAGAACACGCTTGTCCTGGTCCCTGTAATTGTCAAAACAGAATCCCTCAACCAACTAAAATAAATGCTCAATGATGGCATAACATTTTATTAATACTGTTGATAACACATATTACAGTCTTAAATAAATATTTAACCCTGTTTGACTTAAACATTTTTTGCATTAAATATTTGTGCATAAAACGTTTGTGCATAGTGCAGTTTATCCTCTACATTACACATCCTTGGCCAAGACATGAAAAGCAACATCTGGCTCATCTCCAATCTGAAAAATATCCATCATAGCTACCTTTGGTGACTTAGTTCTGGTGCCTCCTCAATTAACGAACAGCGATCCTATTTTTCCTCCCACAGCATGTCATCCGTTGTGCCACCCGTGGCGTTTGTGGGGAAACATTTTTTGAATCCCAAGAGATTTGGTTCCGCAGCGCAGCCTCTCGCCCAGCTGACGCCATAGCTTACCTATGGTGTCAGGTGTGTATCAAAACAATGTGAGCTCAAACTACGTAGAAATAAGCGCAATTGGCACATTTAAAAAAAAACAACCATTTAAATTGTTTTTTTTTTTTTTCCAATGTGCCTATGACGCTCGTTTCACCTCAGGTTGTTTTGATACCCACCTGAAGCCATTGAGGCGAGCTATCGTTGTTTCGGACTGCGGCGCTACTTCTGGGTTGGCAGCGTCATCAGCATAAGTGATGGCACATTTCTTTTAAAAGCAGCTGGAAAACTTGGCGTTGTCGTCGACAATTTTGTCTTGGTTTGAGTTAAAACAAACTCACGGGCAGTTGTTTCTGATCTTTGGTGCAGTAGCAACAAACATGCTATGCTAACGATCGTAAAATGGAAGCTCCCCAAGGAGGTCAGAGAGTTCAAGTTGGCGGCGCAGATTATTGGAAAAATATAAATGTGTAACATAAGACATTGAATATCATATCGAAATGTATATGTATACCTTTTTTTAACCACTCTATATACCTGTGTACAACTACACAATGTGATTCTATTTTTTATTTTTCATCAATACTTAAATATAATGCGCTCTATGAATTTTTTGAAACTATTTTTGGAAATATTTGTGGGTTATTTTCGAGAAATTACGGTACTTCAGTCAAACTTTTGCTACTTTGCACTTTAATAAAACACTACCAGCTCACTTTTTCCGACTCGTATTATCATCAAAGCGATTAATATTATATGTACTTTTGATAACAATACCTACATATTTTGGTGTCAGTGTCACTTTAAACCAGTGCGGACATGTCACAAAGAATCATGGACTGGCAGCCCATCCTTGCTTGCTCTACCTGCAGACTCCGACGGCTACCTGGTTGATCCTACCAGTATATACAGTTTGTACAAGCAATATTCAGACCCTCTGACATTTTTCACTTTGTTGTATTGCAGTAATTTGCTTTGTTTATACTAGTTTTACCTGCTGGAAAGTAGGTCTTTGTTCCTTTGTGTTAGCCAAAATGCAGGCTCGTTGTAATGCTGGATATTGTTCGAACACTCGAGAGGAAGAATTTACTCTTCATACTTTTTAAAATGACCCGGTTCATCATGAAAAACGGATTGCAAAGGTGCAAAGGTATGAGAGCTTCGTGGGTTCCAAATGACAGGTGTTTATAGAGCTACTAAAAAAAAAAAAACAATAGTTGGGGGAGGACGGGGAGGAAATCCTCCCAGAACGTAACCAAAGATCCGTGTACGTAAGTCAGGGGTGCTAAATGTGTCTGTGCACGTCGACGCCGCGGACGGCTTCGGCAGTGCCTCGTCCGCCGAGCACGGCTTCGGCCGGGGTGGCTCATATTGGCGCCGCCCGGGTGGCTCATACATACTGTCTGGGAGTCTGTTGGTAGTTAGAAGTGAGCCGCATTTCATCTAAATATGGCTCGAAACTATAGGGTAATATGGCCCGGTCACTTCACTCGATTGTGAGATTTTCTCTTCTTCGAAAAGAGCGTCCGTGTCCCATAGCAAGTGCCAGTACATGTTATCAATTGCGAATGTCCCGGTGTAAAAGCTGCTGATGATGTTACAGGCAATATGGCTACCACTTGGATGTCGAGTAAGTCTTCTGCAACTTTGCGCTTGGATGACACGCTCTCTGCTCATATTTATTTTTTTGTAAAGACATTGAAGTGAATAATGTTGTATGTATTTTTCATTGCAATATCTATTTTACAATGTTTAGAAGCACGAGAGTGGGGCTTTAAGCACATAACGAAGGAGTGGCTTCAGAACTCTATGACTGCTCTTGAATGGCCCATCCAGAAACCTGACTTAAATCCAATTGAGCATTTCTGGACGAGACTTAAAAATGGCTGCCCACCAACATTGACCCTTAAACCCGACAGAACTGGAGATTATCTGGAACGAGCGATCGCAGATGAACCTCAAATCCACATGTGAAAAACCTGCTGCATCATTCCCCAAAAGAATCATGGCTGTAATAGCTAAAAACAGTACTTCTACTAAAGACTGAGAAAAGGGTCAGAATACTTGTGGCTATATGATATTTGAGTTTTCATTTTTTCAAAAATCTGCAGAAATTTCAACCATTATTTTTCTCTGTCAATGTGGGGTGCTGTGGATACATTAATTAGGAAAGAAGGAACTTAAATGACTTCATCAAATGGCTGCAATATAACAAAGAGTAAAAAAATGCATACGGCCCTGTACAGTGGAAATGCAAAAGGTCAACTGAATCAATATAACTCAATGTTGGAAAAGATCAAGATGATATTGTTCATTACACACAACAGCAATATTCTCAATAGCGTCAGAAAATATTGTGATCTTAAGAAACCATCTGGTGCTGGAAGATCATTAAGAAATACAGCTCACGGCATCTATGTGTGCGCTTATCTACTGCCATATGTACCAACAATTGGGATACTACACACACACGCACACATCATGTGATCACATGCTGTGTTTGTCCTGGTGAGCATTGTGCATCTAAGTGTTTACACAACACCAGGAAAGCTGCGCTGCTAACTTAAGTGTGTTGTTGCTAAGCGGCGGTACCGACAGTATCCATGGGAACAACGACCCTGAGCATCCCATGCCGGGGGAGTGTGTGTGTATACCTGCTGGGCTGATTGTGTGGGTAGGGGATGACAATGAGCTGAGAGTTGGGGATGATGGCCGTCCATTCCTGCTTCCTGAACTCCTGCTGGGGGAAGACAGAAAATATTGTGCTGTATCATTTAACGGACTGTATTGTAATGCCACTGGAAAATATTGTGAGGATATTGATATTAATGCCATATAAAAATACCACTGGAAAATAGCGGCACGGTATCAATGATTGCGACTGATCATGAACTCGCAATCTAGTTCAGGTTAGCAAAGTTAAAATGTTGTGTGTAACATTAATTCAAGTCTTTTCCAGACTTGACTGTGAGTTAAAAGTTTTGAGTGGGTCAGCATTTAAGAATCTAAAAAATAAATACAAATAACGCCTGCAGCTAATTGTTCAACACCGCTTGCAATTCTCTCCCATGTATTTAATGTCACTTTCCCGCCTCGGGGCAAAAACATTCCGTTAAAACAGCTGACATTAAGAACAGATACACACAAGCAGATCCGCATGCACGCATCCCCACAGTGCATCATAACAGGTGCATCATTCAGCATTGACACATCCACTTCACTTTATTGGATAACCAACTCAGTAGCCCTCCCTTGAAAGTTGAACAAAAAAATGCCTGGAGCTGGATTTTAACCGACTGATATAAATATTAGGTGGACATATCAACCATAACAAAAAAGTACAAAAATGTCTGAAGGACTCATGCCACATGATAGGTCCAAAATGTCTGCAGGAATTCTAGCAAAAATTGAGGTTTTAACCCAATGATAGTATTTTAATGAATGGTTAGTTTTCACATTACAATTTCAAACATAGATTGGAATTTCAATTTAGGGCAAGGGTTTCGGGTTGGGTTTCAAATGGATTAAAATGAGGATTGGGGCTTCAAACCAGAGATGAGGTTTCAAAACGGGGTTTCAACCAACGGTAAAGGTTTCAATACAAGGTTAGTCCTTCAAATTAGGTTTTCACGGAACAGTTTCAGGGTTAAGGTTTCATGTAAGGGTTTAAAGTCAGAGTTAGAATTTTAGACAGGAATTTAGGTTTCAAGGTAAGGTTTCACAGTTGGGTTTACGTTTCAAGTCAGGGTTAGCATAGAAAAGGTCCACTAGCTTGCGATAGATGGGCTAATGAATGGCATTGATAGTCCAGTATAACTCGAGCGATATTCATACACAATGCAGAAAGATGATAGAACAAAACCCACAGCCTTATAACCCTTCTACAGCACTGCAAAAAAGAGCTATATTACTGCAGCTTTGTGCAACCTTCGTCTTTGTGCCCTTTCATCAAATCTGTGATATCTGTATGCGTGGAGCACACTGTCCCCCTTGAAGGCCAAGGCGCACACAACAGAAGCAGCACATATTACCACCTAGGCAAGTGGAATAGGATTGATCCGCGTGTACCATATTTTCCGGACCCCGAAACCCTGAAGCCTATGTAACGATGCGGCTAAAATATTGCCCCCCCCCTCCCTCCCCCTTGCAAGCAGCTATCAGTTTAAACGTACAACTAAAACATGTTTGAATGTAATGCTAAAAACATGACCGTTCCTTATAATAGTTCCTCGGCTGTGGGCATGTGCAAATGTCTCCAGTGTGTGAAGAAGAAGATGAAGCTGCCTCGAGTGTGTCAAAAAAGACCGTGCTAGTTTTTGGTGGACTCGAAGCAGAACGCAGCACGACACGCATGAAAGCAATATATATCTCTATATACAACTATATATTTAATTAATTTAAAATCTTTACCAAAAACTGGCCATATGTGAAGGTCACTCTTTTCTGCGGTCTGCTAGTGGATATTAAAAGCGTGGAGCAGTGTGAAAGAATCCACCATCACCAACGGATTTCAAAAGGTTGGACTGCTACGTGAGGACAACAGCGCAAGCTCAGCGGTAACTGTCTCTCGAAATGAAAATGAGGTGGAGAGCGACAGAGAGACTGAAATGATGTGTGATGGTGATGTGCTGAGGCTCTTCAACTCCAATAATGAAGATGGCGACTTTCGGGCTTTCAGTGAACGGAGGAGGACGAATAAAAACAATGACTTTTCTGTTTGAGCTGTCTTACTGCCATTGGAGTCACTGTTTCTGTGTGAATATTGAATTTGACAAGATACGAATATGCCTTTTTACCCAATGAGCTCTGTAGTTGGGAAAATACAGTATATGAAGTCTTATATTTGAGTGAAACTTATGCCACGTTAAAAAACTTGGTTTTGAACAATATTTTATTAAAATAAATTTTCATCCAAATTTCAAGACTGATAATCTGTCGAAACAAAGTGTTATCGGTGCATTCCTAGTTTCAAGTTTGTTTCAAATAAGTGTTAATGTTTCAAGTCAGGGTTAGGGAATCAATTTGGATTAAAAAGAGGGTTAAGGATTAAAATTAGGGATTCAAAGGCAGTTTTTGGTTTCAATTCAATGGATTTGACCACTTTCCACCAAACTACAACTGGGTTCACGAGTTCATTATTGGCCATCTTCCACAATAAGTAACAGCAACCTCAAGATTATTTCCTCCACTCTTTGCTACTTCAACCTGAAAAGAGACTAATGGCTGTCTTCATCAAAATGTGGGACAAGGATCATTTTAAACCACAACGCTGTCGCCTCCTGTATTTTCTGTAAATAACTGAGGCATTAATAAAGTCTTCATCAACACAACATGACCATGGGTCAGCTTTGCGCTTCCTCCTCTTTCTCGTCATGAGTTCATTATACTTGCAGATGGCTGAGAGACGAGCTGCTTTGTTTAAGTGTTGGCTTAATAAAGGCGAGTGGACTTCTTGAGGCTCCATAGGGACGCCACCGAATGTGTAGGCAGGGGGAGAATTAAGAGGAGAACAAAATCTTTCAACTTGAACTTTGTATGTTTGAAACAATAAATATAACCTTGAGCTGAAACCCTAATTTGAGATCTGAACCCTAATTGTTTTCAAAGTGAATGTTACAATGATTGCAGCTTGTTTCAGGGTTACCGCCAGACGTTTTTTTTTCCTTTTTTTTTTTTTTTTTTACACGCCCCACACTATCACAGTGGTGAGCGACTGTGGCCTGCAAAATTCCACTCACCGCTTCTCCGGGCCGCCGTGGGATGCCGACCACCAAGTGGTCCAGGAAATTGGCGCTACGTCCTAAGCCCAGCACAATGTAGGGCAGCTGCAGGGAGAAGTGCGCTGACTGGCTCAACTGACCGGCTGCAGGAAGAAGACAAAATGACGGAATAAGAGAGAAAATTAAGTAAAATTATTTTGAAAAAAAAAAAAAAAAAAAAAAAAAAAAAAACCCAAAACATTTCTACCATTGTAAAAGCAGAATCATTTGGTGCAATTCTTATATTTGGTCAAACTGGATGCACCGATGCTGTGACCAGGAAATGTCTAATGCATGTCTCCTGCAATATTATAAGACGGATGGAGAATTTTAACGGCCTTGTTATGGTCTCTTAAACCTTACGACCTCAATGGCTAATTACATCAAATTAAACATCCAATGCAAATAATCTTTTATGAGCAGTGTCCAATCTAACTCTACTAGCTCTATGGTCCTTGTTTCACATCCTCCCTACCCTGCACCTTCTACCCCGCGCATCACCCCGTCAGCTGCTGTGTCTCGCCCACGCTGCCCAACTCTTCCAAGTGCAGCTGACATAAATCAACCTCTACGTGGTAAACAAAAATGGGAGGAGAGTAAACGAGAGAGAGAGAGAGAGAGAGAGAGAGGAGAGAGAGAGAGAGAGAGAGAGAGAGAGAGCGAGGGAGGGAGGGAGCCTGGAGGCAGCCAGTGATCAGAACTAATGCAAATGGACTACGCATTGCAAAGCTCCGCCTTGCTTAAGCTTCGACATTGGCTGCTTCCTTCCGGTCCGAGGAACCTCTGGAGGCTCAGGTCAAAAAACGCAGAAACAAACATGAGCGCTCTCAGGGTAAAACCATTAAATAAGGCTGCTACTCCCACAAGCAGGACTTGGTTGCTACAATTTTGATTTGAGTTTTTGGCCATTTCCAAGGGTGTCTTCAAAGACAAATTGGTCCTACAGATCTCTTTTAATTTCTACTAGGTTTTAACCATGTTCACTAGACAATGCTAGGTCAGTGCTAAATTGCAAAAAAAATTGATTTCAAACATTTCGCGATGGAGGATGATGAAGGTTCATGACTTGGCATAAAAGATGAAACTCCAATAAAATTAGCCCCTCCCACTCCCCCCAACTTACACTTAACCAAATGAACAGGTCCACCACAAGTAGACCTACAAAAGTCTCAATATTCCATGCAACAAAAATAGTTTAACTCTGCCATTTCGGTTTGTAACTGGCATTCATAAGTTGCTTTTACTCATTTCTAGGACTCCTTTGTAAGCCAACTTGTAATTGATATTTTGACTGAATTGCTACCACATATAAACGTGAGGCTTTATTGTGAAAAAAATTTAAGCTTTCGTCATTTCATGTGGGCATGGTCCCCAATTTCTGATTGACATTTTATGAGTCCCACAATAGGGACATTTGTACTTTTTCCACTTTGATGACTTGCTATAAAAGATTAAATGACAATTATTTCAGTTAGAAAAATCCACCCATTATGAGATGGTAATCTAGCCACATGAAACTGAGAAGGGATGGCTATCATGGTGAAATAAGTTTCAAGAACTCGTACTGACAAGACACAAAAAGTCTGGCATTTTGTTTAGAAGCAGCCATTTGTCCTTGATTTCCAGGTGTCCTTCAACGAGGAGCTAATCCTTGAGATTTTGCTTGATTGCTGCCAAGTATGAATTTTGTAAACTAGATAGATGGCTAACACTAAATATCACATTTTTAAATTTCCGATCGTTCTATGTGGATGAAGCATGCTGGCAAAATTTGATGACGCATCAGAAAACAGAGCTCTAAAATCTCGAGTTTGGAGTCTGGTAGGAATGTTTTTCAGGAAACTACTAAAAGTCTCAAGAACCCATGGTTAAAAAGACGTGAAGACCGCCATTCTAGTTTGAAACTGCCATTTGGGCTTGATTTCCAGGGCTTTCAAAGACAAACATGTCCCACAGACTGCGGCTTAGTTGGTAGAGCAAAAAGTCCACTGACTAAAGAGTCGGTGGGTCGAACCTTGGCTCTGGATGTCCGCTGTCTTAAGTGTCTTTAGGCAGTAGTCTGAACCCTAAATTAAATAAATTACTGGCTAAATGAGAAATTGTACTCAGTTGCCTTACCTGATTAAACAAATGAAGTTATTTTTTGTTTATATATGTATAAAAGACAACAGGTGATGTTGAATTACAAATAATTCAGAGTTTTCAAAAGCAAATTTCACTTAGCTAGATGAAATTAGGGCAAATCTATCATGAGAGGTTTTCGTGTTCAGTGTGGGCAGAGCAGGGCGGTGACATTTGATGACATAACGCTTCTTACAAAACCATTGTTGTGGAGTATAAAAGCAAAATTGTACATATATTTGCCCCGAAAGTGTCCTACGCTATCTGTATGGGTTCTATTTACATATCTATTTTTTTTAATGCTGCTTCATTTTGCTTGGCCTTGTGAATGGTGTGTGTATCTGTATGTTGATCAAGCAAGGCTGGAGGCTGGCTTTAGAGTCTGATTTTGTGTATGCGTATTGGCTAAAAGATGACAGGAAATGTGGCCATGGCTGCGGGAAAGCCATCTCACAACATGAGGATGCTGGATGCTGGCATAAAAAATGTGTGTGCATGTGGGTGTGTGATACATCCCAAAGCCAAGTCAGCGAAGTCTTGGCAGGGAGTTCCAGCCAGCACACGACTGATAGTCAACAATAGATCTCTTAGAAAGGTTTTTACCCTTCAGTGTTTATATTCAAGCCTTTATAATCCAAGGATTCACAGCGTCCTGAATTGAGAACAATTGGAGAATTCTTAGACCAACACACATTAATACAGGATAACATTAAATACCCAAGATCCCAGATCAGCCCAACAAGTCTCAAGAATTGTGAAACACACATAAAGGAAAATAAGTTGCAGTAAGTCAACACAAAAGAGATAAAAATAGGAATAGGAAATTGTGTTGATCAGTCGACTTCTAGTTCTAGAACTGTAGCTATTTCTGTCTGGCGTTTCCACATGTCCGTTACGGTCAGCGTAGTGGCAATCACTAGTGGTCGGATGAAAATAGTAGGGGTGGGACTCAATGAAAATAAATAAATTAGACAACAGGTGTTAAACTCAAAGCCCTGAGGCCAAATCTGGCCCACCGCCGATTACTGGCATTAACTTCCATGGCTCTTGCAAAAACCTGAACCAGAATTTGAAATTAACATTTATAACAAACTTGGTATAATGCTTTCCCCATATATATACACATACATATATATATATACATATATATATATATATATATATACATATATATATATATATATATACATATATATACATATATATATACATATATATATATACATACATATATATACATATACATATATATACATATATACACACACACACACACACACACACACACACACCACACACACACACCACACACACACACACGTACGCCTGAATGCGCACACACACACAATCAGAAGCAGCAGGTTCCTAGCAGCATTTTGCTGCGATTAAATGAGGAGTCAGGGGAATATTGGTGGGGAGGCCTTGGGCTACTCAGCTTCTCCTCCGCCGTGTGCACCGAGTGGAAACACACTGGAAAAATAGATGAGGTTGAATTACAACTAGCCAGGCAGCTATCATCCAAAATGCTCTGATGCTAAATAGTTTGCTGTTCTGCTTGAGAGATGTGATACACAGAGATAAGATTGTTGTCTTAATAGTTGCATTATATCAAAAAGGTTATGCATTTAGCCTATATTGCCATAGAAGAGGTTTGTGGTCTAAATACAACTATATACACGCCATTTCTAACCGAGCAAGCAACCAGACACACTCCCTAACAATTAGTGATGCTTTATTGTCATTGCACGAAATGACAATGTACAATGGAATTGGTGAGCTTCTCCTGTAACAGTGCATACATAAAAAGCAAAGTAAATATAAATAAAAATAAGAATAAAAATAAAAATACACGTGCAAAATGGAATGCATATAAAGTATTGCTCAAGATGTTGAAATCACTGTGCCTATGCATTAATAGTGTGGCTAGAGGAAAGATTAGAGTTCAGGGTGGTGATGGCCCTCAGAAAAAAAACTGATCCTCAGTCTGTTGGTCCTTGCTTTTGTGCATCTGTACTGCCTTCCCGATAGCAGGAGCTCAAACACCTGATAACCGGGATGTGTAGTGTCCTGAATAACGTTCTGAGCTCTGCTGAGGTACCGAGCACAGTAAATGTCTGCCACACAGGGGAGAGAGCAGCCAACTATCTTCTGTGCTGTTTTAAATGTCCTCTGAAGCCTTGCTCAATCTGCCTCAGTGCAGCTCCCGTACCAGGTGGAGAGACAGTATGTCAGAAGTCTTTCAATGGATGCGCGGTAGAAGGCTAGACGCTTTCTTGTGTCCAGGTTGTTTTTCCTGAGGACTCTCTGGAAGTGGCCCAGACAAGCTGACTGCTATTCTGGGTGTTGATATGCAGCTTTAGCTTTGCATGGTAAGAGTTTTAATTGCATTAGGTCCTGACACATGATCTGGTCAGCGCCACCGTCCACTGTCCTGCCAACACTTCGTCAGCGATAAGTGACCACTCCAGCAGTGGGGAAGCCAATGAAGCTGGGAGTGGGTTGATTGAGCCAAGCAGACCAGACCAACCGATGAGTCTCTGGGTTTGTTTGTACTGCGGTCTTTCAGGGCACCAGGTCGCCAGTTGACCCATCAGACCTACAAGGGGTTGAAGCACCTACCCAAGTCAGCAGAAACCTAGTTGTCCCATATCATCTCTTCACTGGTCCATAACTCTCTCCAGCTCATTCAAGGAATCCTATGGGTACTCTGATGTTCAAGGTACAACCATCACGACTCTAAGTAACTAAAAGCAAGAAAAGACTGGAACTGCAATGGGTCCTCTCTAATGGGAGACTATGTATAAAACCCACTGCATTAGTGGATTTGAATAAGGAATATTGAATACTAAGGCACAATCTCTTCCTCCACACAGTCCTTTGAACGTGGTGCTGATTTCCTTCCTATTTCAAATGTATTCAGTTATAGGCTTTATCAGGTCTCTAAATCTGAACACTGATACCTCTACTGACAAAATTAATCCGTTCCGGAAGTCATTTCGTTACTTGAATTTTTCTCAAGTAGAAACGCACTTTACATGGAAATAGCATCATTCGTTCCAAGCAACCCAACCCCCTGCTCCCACCAAAAATAAGCATTCAAAATGTACACAATTTAAAGAATAATTAAAAAAATCATATTCATTTGCGGCGGCACGGTGGGTTGTCGCACTTCTGAAGTTCAATCTCGGACCCGCCTGGTTGGAGTTTGCATGTTCTCCCCGTCCCTGCGTGGATTTCCTCTGGGCACTCTGGTTTCCTCCCACATTCCAAAAACATGCAACATTAATTGGACACTCTAAATTGCCCCTGGGTGTGATTGTGAGTGTGGCTGTTTGTCTCAATGTGCCCTATGATTGGCTGGCAACCAGTTCAGGGTGTACCCCACCTCCTGGCTGTTGACAGCTGGGATAGGCTCCAGCACTCCCCGTGACCCTCATGAGGGTAAGCGGTGAAGAAAATGGATGGATATTCATTTGCCTTTTGTGTTAAGCAACAAAGCGAAGAGAAGGGTAAGTAACAAGCAAAAGGCATTGTGGGGGACGGACAAGGATGAATGCATACAACTCGTCTACTATTTGTGCATTTCTTTCTAGTTGCAGCAGGTCTTGGTCCCTCATCCAGGGTTCATAGTACTGTTAATGGTACAACTACAAATAACACCAGTGGCAATAACGACGATACAGCTAATGACATTGCAGGCAGCAGCGTTAAAGGCACAGTTCCACAGAAACTCTTTCATAAAAGCTGAAACATAACCATTTGTATGTCCAAAAAGAATAACCACAACAAGAGGAGCAACATTTTTTTTTTTAAAACGTGGCTTCTTGTATCCAGCAGGTCACTGCATAGGTTACATCATGGTTTAAAAAAAATGAACGCCAATATTGTGCATGGAAGTAGGCCCCGGTGCGAACATAAAGGGAAAAATCATTGCAAGGCGGAGAAATCGGCCATCCTCTTGCATGCTGTCTTCCTACTGATGTAACGAGAAGGTGCTGTCTCAGAAAGATAACTTTGAGGATCAGGAAAAAAAAGAAGCTTAAGAGACTTCAGAGAGGGTTCCACAAGTTTCTAACACAACACAGCATGAAATAAGAAAGCATTTTGTTACAGCAAAGCTACATCCAGAATCCTTATGTGACTAATGGAAGTGAAGTCTAATGGAGATAAGAGATGGCTAATGTTTCTTTTTCCCCCTCTTTAAGCACTTGACAAACTGCAGTGGAGAGCATGGCTGGAAAAAAAGCGCATCCCACTTGTCAGTAAAAACTGTCCTCTGAAGCCACTTACAAATACAGTAGAAAATCAAGACTTTAAGTCCTTTAATTACAGTAATTGAGTCGATAAATCAGAATTAACTCAGTCTATTAGGTTTTGGGGGATCTGCCAACTCAATAAAATGATTCATTCCAGTATGTGGTGTTTGCAGTGAGTTTTCTAACGTGAGTAAATTATCTCAAACAACCAAATACCCCTAGTCAACGGTGAGTCAACTAATCCAAGTGAATAAACCAATTCAAGTTGTCAATTTGTGTCTGTATTGTTTCTGGTGTCAAGTCATTAGAGTGGTACGACCAAACCATCGGAGTCCAGTGTGTCTTCGGGGAGTTTGCCATGTCGAGTAAGTACAGAGTTAAAACAAAATAATGAGAGTGTGCAGTGTTTCTGGTGAGTCTGCTTAGGCCACTAAGTGAAGTGATTAAACCAAATTGTCTAAGTGTGGGGTGTTTCTGGTGAATCAGGTAACTGGTACTGAGACAATACAATCAAATGACTCAGTGGGGAGTCCACTAACTCTGGTCCGTCAACAGAGTCAGTGTACCAATACATTCAAGATTGCCTGAGTCTGCAGTTCTTCTGGTGAGTATGCTAACTAAGGTCAGTCAAAAAGTACAACCAAACCATCTGAATCAAGCATTTCCAGTTACACCAGTAACTCCAGTTAGTTTATTAACCCATACAGCTGTATCAACTGAGTCAATGGTGAGTCCTCTAACTTTAGTCACTGAACTGATAGTAATGAATATTTAAATCCACTGTTTCTGTTGAGTCTGCAAACCTGTATCAGAGAACTGAATCAGAATCTGTGGTTTTCATTGAGTCTACTAACTACAGTCTGTGGAATGAATGAAATGAATCAGCTGAGTCCTCAGTGTTTCTATTGAGATACTGCTCGAGTTAGTGAACTAAATCATCCGAGTTAAAAAAAGTTACAGTGAGTTCATTGACTCCAGTCAATTAACTGTTACAATAAGAATATTTGAGGCCGTAGTTTATGAGAGCACTACATTACTCAGCAAGAGGAATTTGGGGAGCAATATGTGGGGCCATGGAAACAACCTGTGATTCTAAATTCAGTACAAGTATTTGTATTAGGGGTGATTCAAGTACTTCACAGCTCTACGTTAATTTCCTTTCCCAATCAAATGTGCTACAGGTTAGGTTTAGAGTTTATATCCTCTCATTTGCATTATCATCAGGAAGTTTCTTCCCACCTGAATCTGGATGTAAGATACTGACCTGAGGCGTTCTTCAGGTAGCCGTTGGAGTCCACCGTGGTGTACATTACATATGGGCCCGGCTGGTTAACACCAAATGGCTGCAAGGAAAAGAAAAAAAACCCACAAATATCAGAAGAGAGGAGTTTTGTTGCATGATTACGTATCAAAATGTTGTCGAAAAGCTACAAACAAGAAGAATAAGAAGATGAGGAGGTGTGACTAAGAGGAAAAGAAAAAAAGACGAGAGGAGGTGATAGATGGCAGCGTCGGGGAGCACAAACAGCCACCGGCGACCTTCCTGGTGCTTTGACAAGTTGAGTGACAGGGAAAGCAAAACAAATGCTAGAAGTACCGACGTATTTGCCAAGAGGAAGCAAGCTGGCAGCTAGCGGGAAAAGCTAAGAAATTCTTTCTGCACAGGAAAAAAAAAAGCGATACGATATATATATATATATATATATATATATATATATGGGCGTTGTTAGGAACCTCATGATTAAATTTTACTTCAATTCTTTCGGCTGCAATTTGATTTGATTTGATATTGATTTCAATCCTCCAATTACTCAGTAACAAGTAGAAAGAAAAATAATTTAGAGCAAATTTCGAAGTATTTTTTATGCCATTTAAAAATAGTTTTTTTTAAGATAAAAGATTTGAAAATAAAAGAATACACATTACTTATTTGTGCATATGAGTACAAATGTAAACAACTTGATAGTTGTCTATAAACACTGTAAAAGTCGTAAATGATGGAGTACAAAAGTACAAAACATGACAGTTGTGTACAAACACTGTGAAGCTTAAGTGCATGTTAACCTAAATGTTCATTTTCTATTGAAGTTTGTAATAAAAAAAATATTTCTAATAACTTAATTGTGGATATGGACTAAAAAAACGTAAAAAAATGATGACAACTGTATTTAACAAGTGAATTGCATGAATACTAAAACAATGTTTTCTTTATGTACTAGTAGTGGATTGAATCGCTAATGCCAATGTAAAAACAAATCCTAAACCAGAATTTTCACATTTGAATCAAAAAGAGTCAAAGAATGAAATACATCTTACTTCATTCTGACAAGTGCTGCAATGCTCCCCACAGGCGCTGCCATTTTGACATACTGTGCATCGTTTTTGTGCATAAACGCATTGGAGCCTCACTGAGCTCTCCATGAAGTTTGTTAAAAAAACAAAACAAAAATAAAAAAGAGGTCATGACTGAAGGAGGATTGCGTTTATCTTAGCTCTCCAATGAGCACCACGGGTAAGAGGAAGCTGAAAAGTTGCCATTGCTAGAGAAGGCAAATGTGGCACAGTGGCGGAGTGGGAGAAAGTACAGCTAAAACTGGTAGGAGCTCGTGCGCCTCGATAGCCAAAAGGCCAAGTAGCAGCAGGCGAACTGGAAATGTTGGACAGAGGTCAGATTGAATCCTATGGATTAAGAATGGGGTGACATATGTGAATCAAGGCAGGTGAGTGAACACGTTTGCCAATACAATATATATTTACAAGACATTTACGTTATGAACTTGGTCAAGGAGTGAATTAAACTCATAAGTCAAGCCACAACATGTTAAATATCAGATATAACAATGACTGCACACTAAAGACAAAAGACAGTCTTTACAAACAAACAGAAAAGCAATCAATTTAAAGTTTGGACACAATGAGGATACACCAGGCTATTTCTATGCTTGTGTACATGCATGCGTGTGTGTGTGTGTGCGCGCACATGTGCGTGTGCCTGTTTCTCTGGATGATAATAAAGATGCATGTGTGCACCACAATCACCTGAGGCCACTTGCAGAAATGCTTCTCATGCAAAAAGACACTGAAATGCAATTTTATTATCATGTTGATCATATTGTGACCTAAATATCCAACCGCAGCACGATTTTGCGTATGCTTACTTAGCAGACATTACCACAGCAAATTTATACATAATATATGACAGAACAAACGTTTAAACTACAAATAAATGCAGCTACTTTTTATAAATATATATAGCAATTTATTAAAGTTAAATTATGACTATAAATTGTAAATGGAAAATCATTTATATTTTATAATAAAAGTACACTATCATCCAACAATTTGATCACAAAATAAATGACTAATTCTAAGACAGTCATTTGATATAATGACCTTCTTTGTACAGCAAGTGTAGAAAAGTATACATAGTTTCACACCTAAGGCAGGGTTGTCATACTCATTTTTGCCTTGGGCCACACAGTAGTTAGTTTTCCCTTAGACTCTTGGGTTTTAAGGAACATTGTGACTGGAATCATTTAGAGCACAATTGCCTCATCATATATAGTACACAAACAAAAAATATGGATATCAATTTTAAAACACTAAGTCAAGGAAAACAATTGTTCAAGTATTGTTCAATTTATTTAAAGTGGTTTTTCAACAAAAATGGTCAGAATCTGTCAATGTTAAAAGTTAAAGGAATTACCAAATTGTTGAGCTTGAAGAAACATGAAGTGATTTCATGATTTGTTTTCGTGGGCCACATAAAATGATGTGGTGGGCCACATCCCACCCCCAGGCCTTGAATTTGATACATGTGAGTCACAGGCTGTGACATTAGGCATATGTCATGCTATCCACAGAAACATTTTATTTTGGAAATTCAACACTAGTTGCAGATATGTGCTGCCATTTAACAAGTGTTTGAATGTAATGAGCTAATTCTGAACACACTAAATCCCTGGTTATAGGAGGGTGTGCACACTTGTGCAACTACTACCTCAGTTATTTATTTTTATTTCCTCTATCTAAAATATTTCATTTCCCACAATTTTGAGTTACTGGATATATATGTTTGGCCACCCCTTTGGTTGCAAGTCTTAAAATGATCTTGGTTTCATTTTCACAAAACCCTGTTTTTGCAAAATGTGACTTATGAAAACTTTTTACCTGGCAACACTAAAATTCTCATTTGGGCCCAACAAGGATGCGATCATGCTATGTTACCTTAATGTTTCCGGGACAGGCGTTGGAGCAGAGGCCACTGAGTACTGCAGAAGAAAGATAGCACATAAACACACACAAAAAAAATTAAAGGAACATATTCTCCATCAGCTACAACATGTAACAGACTGTATATTTGTGCAATGGCTGGATGTGAAGATGACAAACGAAGGGTGACAAACATGCACAAATGAAAGAATTAAATTACAGTACACAGTATGTGTGTGTCAAAAGATCAGATGGATTGCTAATCACTCATTAGAGGCGAGGTGACTTTATTAGTATGCTAATAATAAGGTCGCCACAATTGGCACGCCGCAGTCGAGCTAAATGAAGCGCCACTCTCAATTAATCAGTTCTGGAAAAGGCACTCCTGTTGAGAGGAGGTCTACTGGATCGGATTAATCAAACACCAATATAGACAGTACCACACAGCTGGGGGGTGGTGTAGTAGTCGAGCCTCGTACTGGCTACTTTCTGGTTCACAAACGATGATGTACATGACTGTAGCAGACAATTTTTATTCTGAAATGGGAAGAACCTGCCCATTGTGATTCAAAATTCAAATACAGGGAGTCCTCGGGTTAAGACTATCTCGACCTAAAACGTTTCGACTTTACAACGCCCATCCCTGTCCGCCATTTTATCTGGTTAATGCCTCTCTGTTTTTGTGCACTGGGAGTATCTTTGCATTTTTTTCCCTCCTTTTTAGACTTTATCGCCCCAAAGGAGAAAGCGGTGTCTTTTAGCAATGCTTCTGCAGCCAGAAGAAAATCCATTACCATGGTAACGAAGCTCAAGATCTTAAAAAGATAGGAGAAAGGAGAGACACCAACACCACCAAGGCTTCAGTCGGTCGACCATGGTGACAATTATTAAAGACAAAGCCTGTGTTTTAGCAGGGGTTCTGTTCCTCAGTCGGATATAATGTTCAGAAAACAAGGGTCTTTGATACTTGTCGAGATGGAGAGGATTGAGGAGCAGGTTCCTTCGCAATAGCTAAGCGCAGTCTCCCCTTCTTCTCCATCCACCTCTCAGCAGTAATGCTAAGTATATCATCTCGTTTATTTCAATGTATTTGTTTGCGATCCAAAGTATTTTGATGTAAATTCCGCCTTTAATGGTTCGAAACTCGAGTTAAATCACTACTCTAGGAAGGGAATCTCAGTCATAGACCGAGGTTCCATGTAGCTAAAATGACAAACTGTGTGACTTCGTATTTATCTGTCCATTTGTTAAGATTTATTCTTGCATGCAGGGAACAGTTACAATGTGCGTCATACATCAAGGATGATAGCTTGCATTAGTGCAGCAGCTTCTTCAGCCCCAACATTTTGGCAACTTTTCCAGCATTTAAAGATATTCACTAATATGCATGAAGGAAGAACTCCTCCATGAGGATGCCTTTATTTCAGTGGCAAGCGGCTTCTTGACTTCATTACATTTTTTTCCCCTTTACATTTCTATATGCAACAACCCATAATGAAAACAAAATTGTTTTTGACAATGCTTGCAAATCTATTAAAAAAATTCATGCTTAGCCTGTGTTTGGACATTATATTAAGAGGTGTGTGCCTTTCCAAATTATGTCATGATTGGATGTGGTGTTTAAAATGTAATATATATATTTTTAAAAAATAGGATGAAACAAAAAATGTAGTAAAAGTGAAGTGCTGTAAATACTTCTGGTTTCACGATAGGTGGCTGTGTGAAATAACAGTGAAGATCCTTTCTTTGTCTGGCATAAACTGGACAGACAACTATAATGTCATGTCATTTTGTCCATTTTGTTAATTTCGGCAGCTCCTCGACTGTGCCACACTGGGCTTTGATCTCTTTAAAGATAAAAAAAAACAACAACTGCTGAATGCTTTGATAGTAGTCCAATCTCGATCCATGATGCTCTTTACTTCTTTTTTGTCCACTTACATTAACTCTCTGGCTTAAAGTGTTTTTTGTACTCAACATTTCCTTTGATCAAAGTCCTACCCTGGAGAGTTGAGTTGTAAATAGTCTCAATGTATTCATATAAAACCAGGGTGAGTAATTCATTAGCACTCTCTTTAAAAGTCTACCGACACGTCAAGCATGATTTTTAGCATGTTTTTAGTTAAAAAAAAAAAAAAAAAAAAGGCAGCCGGAATGGACCCATCCGTTTTTTCACCACACGTTGTATATGGATTTTTGCATCTCCCGCCATGAAAATCCTCTCGAGGAATTTGTGTTGGAGAAGAACCAGGAAGTGACGATTTTTTTGCAGTAGCGGGGTTGAGTGCTTAAATTGGGTTTAGCTATTGTACTGACGAAAAATTGCTCGTTTTTTTCATCATGTCAGTCAAAATGCCGGCTCATCGTATTGCTGGATTTTCACACTTTTCCAAAAGACCAGGTTCATCGTGAAAATTGGATTGCACAGGTGCAAAGGACGAGACCTTTGTGGGTTCTAAAATGACAGGTAGGTGTGTATAAAGCTATTAAAAATAATAATAGTTGGGGGGGGGACTAATTTGTCTCAGAGTTGATAGCATATGTTATGTTATGAATTTAGAATAAATCCCCTTGGTCAAACTGGAAACATATAACAAAGCACGTAAGGAAGCATTGCGTTTAAAACAGTTCAGTCACACACACAATACAATACAAAACAATAAAATAGAAGTACAAAGACAGTTTAGTAGCGTGTAACATGAGCTAACTGGCTAACTAGATGTATAGTCACCAAACTCAAACAACTTCTCTGAAAGCAGTATAATATATACTATATAAAAAAAAAAGCTCCGTCGTGTCTGACGACGTAATCCTCTCAGAATGTAACAAAAGATCCGCTTTATATCGGTAGTGCCCGTTTACCTGTTCGTTACCAGCAGGATGAATAAAAAACAACGTCGGCGTCCAACGACGTAATCCTCTCAGAACGTAATAAAAGAGCCGCATCATGTCGCCGGTCGCCGCAGTTAGCTGCCGTTTCACGCGACGCGGAGGTGGATCAGGCCGCTGGGGGGGAGGAGAAAGGAACTCCTACAAGACTTCCTCTGAACTTTTATAGATCTTGGTCTTGATTGTTTAAACCCTTAAATTGGTTTTGACTGATCAAAGTTTTAATCTAGATTAAATCTGATTTACATCCAATAGACTTTACGGATTTGCTGTCTACATGTGTTGCATTAGATACATCAAAATAACACATCCTTGAAAAATGCTGCATGTATAATTTCATCAGGTGTTTATTCATATAAATATAAGTTGGTGTGCATGCTATGGCTGCAGCAGGCATGTGCATGAAGTTGAGTTTTATACTGTATGGGGGCATGACCATCAAGAAGGTCAAAATGAGTCCCCCGTCTTCTTCTTTTAAGAAGACCATGTCTTTAGGAAGTTGAGTCCATGTCAACGTTAAGACTTTAAAGAATCAACACCAAATCAAGACCAAGACTTAGAGGAGTGGCGAGACCTTTTTGAAGATTTAACATTATTTCAAAACCAAGGCTCTGAGTGGAGACCAAGTCTAGACAAAAATTTGCAGGAGTTGAAACCAAGAAATTGACTTTGAGAAGCCACGATCAAAACTTTGATGAGACCCAAGTCAAGAAAAAGATTCAAGAGAAAGTCTTCAGTGTGCAGGCAAGACTGACACTGTGCACAGAACAGTGAGGGATCTCAGTACGAGTGCTGCTACTCCTTTTCTTCTGCGGGCCTGCTTTTTTTGTACACGCTTCAGTCCAAAGCTGACACGTAACAAGTGAGTGCTCTTGGAAATAACTCAACGGGTACTAGCTCCAAGAACCTCGTTGCCGTCTCTTGTGATCAAACGCATTCGCATTTTGCTTGTGCAGCGCAACTCGACTGGCAGGAGAGAGGGAGTGCTATGAGCACTAAGGTGGGATTCAACAGGACCGTTTGGATTGGTGACTGTACAGTTTCAAGAGTATTAATTAGAGATGAAATTAGACTTTTGTGAAAATTCCTGAAAATAGAAATGTGAGTACTAGGGGGGGTCCAGGGGCATGCCCCCCCTTGAAATTTTTGAAAAAATGGATGGCTGTGGTGCATTCTAGTGATATCTGTGACCAAAATTAAGACAAAAATTGAAAGTAAAATTTCTAAGTCCTGACCCCCAAAAAAATTTGGGCAGAAGTTCCCCAAAGGCCAAGCCAGATTTTTTTTGCCCCCCCCCCCCCCCCCCCATGCCCATATTACTGGATAGCACAAAATCACATTTCTCATTAAAATATGCTTAAAATATGCCATCTTATCTCAAGACAAATGAATTAATTGAACTATTAAGTAAAAATACATCTAAAATTGTCATTTTTCCCCACATTATACATATTATAGTATAGATATAGAATATACACGAAAATATATCCTAGAATTTCTACACCGTACAGCAAAACATGTCAAAGAACTTGATCTGTAGTAATTACTATTAACTCTTAATTCTCAAACTTGTTACGTCGCGTTGTTCTGATACACTCGACCAGATTGCTCACTATCTTAGACATAGATCTAGTAATACTAATAGTATAATGATTCGCCTTTAATATTTTGATATATATATATATATATGTGTATATATATATATATATGTACACACACACACACACACAAACACACACCACACACACACACCGTCACTCACATTTGACTTAGTGTTTTGATTTGATTGTGATTAGGGATGGCCTTAAAATAACTTACTGGATTAATATACCATAACTGTAAAGTAAAAATAAAATACATGCACTGGCCTGTCAAGGAATAAACACGAACAGTCTATACTCGCAATGTTTTGAAGATGCTGAAAGTTTAGTTCAACATAATCGGCGTACGTGGCAACAAGGTAGCGATACATTGGAACAAACATTCCTGTGGGCAAACGTGACGTATTGTTGTGGGGAGGGGGAGCCATTGCTGCGACTGCCGTAAATACGAGGCAGGCTTGCTGGAACGCGCCTTTATGTGCATGGGCTCAACGTATTGGCCACACCTGAATCAAGCGACGAGGTGGATAATCGTGTAATGTTGTTTTTTTTTTTTTTTTTACGCCGTCACACCGCCTCGCAATCAACGCAATGAGCACCCCTGGTGTAACTGAGTTTCCTTTGACATGGCTCATAATATTAATGATTTTTGACGTAAATGCGCTCGTATTATGTGAAGCAGTTCAGAACATGTGCTTCCGTACATGCTCAGGACGGTTAACTTGCATTTCCCGTTTCCGGGTGGAAACCGGTTGCTTTGGAGCAAGCTCGTTTAGTTAACAACGTTTATGAAATAAACACGTAAATTAATGTCAAGACCACACAAAATAAGCGACGTCTTGAGAGAATGTGAGGGGAGGGGCGTTACTCTTACTAGTGTAGGTGCCACAACATTGCTACTTAATTTTAGGCAATTTTTCCAAAATTTTCCAGAGGAATTTTCATGAAAATTTAAAAATCCGGAATTCCGGGAAAATCTGGAGAGCTTTCATCACTGATTAATTCTAATGTGCAAGGAACAGAAGCCCCATTTACCCTGAGTAAAGTGTGCTCTAGGGAGCATTTTTATATGGGATAAACCAGGGGTCAAATTGCATCATTTGTATAATTAATTAATAAATTGTATAATACAAAGTATTTGGCGGCACGGTGGAGCAGCTGTAGAGCGTTTCAAATTTCTAAGGACCAGAGTTCCAATCGTGGCCCACCTGTGTGGAGTCTGCGTGTTCTCCCCGTGCCTATGTGAGTTCTCCGGGCACTCCGGTTTCCTCCCCCATCCCAAAAACATGTAACAATAATTGTACACTCTAAATTGCCCCTAGGTGTGATTGTAATTGTCACTGTTGTCATTCTCTATGTGCCCTGCGATTGGCTGGTAGTCAGTTCAGGGTGTACCCTGCCTCCTACCCGATGACAGCTGGGATTGGGTTCAGCCCTCCCTCGACCCTCGTGAGGAGAAGTGGGTCAGAAAACGGGTGGATATATTTATATATTTGTAAAGTATAAGGAGTTTTATTTTGGAAGTTTGCACCAAACTGGTCATGTAGCCCTTTATATGATCGCTGCTCATGAAGTAGCCCTCAGCCTCAAAAAGGTCTGTGACCCCTGGTATAATCTGTATATTTGTGTTTTTTTTTAATTTTTATGTGAAACATATTGTTTCATGTCTCTATCCAATAGCTATGGTCAGCGGACATGGAAAAGTCTTCTTCCCATTTTGTTATTGGTAAGTCCATTGATTTAATGCATGAAATTAATTTATAAACCTTTGAGAGATTTCTTTTACTTTGTGGAAGAAGCTTCACTATTTACTTGACAAACTCTGGCAGTTCCAGGGTGTGCTGGAGTGTTGGTATTCTTTTTATATTGCTACTTTTAATTTATTGTATTGAAGAAAGTTTCTGCCTGTTATTTGATATTCTTGGAACAGTTCATCACATGTCCTAAAACATTAAATAAATAGTTAAATAGTAGTTGTTCACATGTGCTAAAATGAAACGGTATATTATTGATTTTGAAATCTGGATAATGACAGATTGGGAGAGCATACTGGGAACTATTTGAGAACCTGTAGCTTCTAAACTTTGCCACCAACCAGTTCAGGTGGATGCGATTATTGGGTTCTTTGTTCTAATTTTAGCCAAGGATGATGTTCCTCAATGTGTGAGAACAACTTGATGAGGTATTGTAATTGGTTACCTATATAATAGTATTTAAAGTTGGGAGCATTTAGGCCTCTCTGCTGTTTACTTTTGGAAGTTCCATTTTTTCAATTTCCTGAATGAAAATTGATTTAAACAGAGTAGAATGCTTGAAACAATTTAAATCTGGTCATAAATGGAATGACTGAGAATAAATACTTTATTTGAAGTAAAATTTTCTTTTTTTTTATTGTGGCTATTCTTCCCACCTGCTCTATCCACTTCCAACGCGCCGCACACAACCAATTCTTTTTAGTATCAATAATCTTAAATAATTAAAAGCGGCCATGTAATTCACCTGAGACACTGTATACGTACATTGCAAGGTGCTGCTGTTTTGGTTGGCAAGAGTGTTCCAAAGGGCTCCTGTTTTCTTGTGTGCTTATAGCTCATACTAAAATTAGCTCTTGGTCAAAGTGTGCCAACTAAAATGTGCAGTATCTGTGCGTGTCTTTTTTAACCTCACTATGGTTGGCTTTCATCTACTTGGACCTCACCTGCGCTGCACTGTCAGGTCATATGACATCACCCCCCACCCCCAAAACACACGGCCACCCACACCCACACACCCACACACACACACACACGCGCGCGCGCACACGCACACACACACACACACCACACACACGCACACACGCAGAAGCAGACTTTGACAGAGGGCCATGACATGCTGTGTCAGCGCTAGTGGCTACGAGCATGCAGGCTAACACGCATGGACAAACACGCACGCACACACAAGCACAGGCATAATAATGTAGAAGCAGAGCTCTATTCAGGGATGACAGTTTATGCTGATGTAGTCCACCCTATGAACTGGTTTAGCTTAGTATACCATAGAATAGTCTACTACAGTCCGATACTGTATAGTCAAACTCCAGTCGGGTTTAGGAGTCTAATCTATTCTCGTCAATTATGTACCCGTTTAATCTCACATAGGCTAAAATTGTCTAGTTCAATTTATACTAACCCATCGCCCACTTTACATTTGAAAACTTTCACAGCATTACACCAAACAAAAATTTTTCAAAAAGTATTAATACTGAAATAAAGACGATCTCGTCTCAATGTACTCAAAAACTCAAAAATCTGCGCCTGTTAAATAGACAGACCTGATACACATTCTAGAAGCCATTATTTATTATGTTGTACAAACCCAATTCCAATGAAGATGAGATGTTATGTTAAATATAAATAAAAACAAATCAAATGATTTGCAAATCATGTTCCAACTATAATTGATTCCACTCCAAAGACAAGATATTAAATGTTCAAAAAGCTGGGACAGGGTTATGTTTCCCACTGTGTTATATCACTTTTTTTTTTAAACATTCAATAAATGTTTAGGAACTGAGGACATTAATTGTTGAAGCTTTGTTGTACACTCAAGCCATTCTTGCTTGATGTACACCTTCAGCTATTCAAAAGTCTTCACATTGTATACTTCATAATGTGGCACACATTTTCATTGGGAGAGAGGTCTGTACTGCAGGCAGACCAGTCTACTACCCGCACTGTTTTACTACGAAGCCACACTGTTGTAACGTGCAGAATGTGATTTGGCATTGCCTTGCTGAAATAAGTAGGGCCATCCATGAAAAAGACATTGCTTGGATGGCATCATATGTTCCTCCAAAAACTCTATGTACCTTTAAGCGTTAATGGTGCCTTCACAGATGTGTAAGTTACCCATCCCAGCCCTAAAATTCAAAGTTAATGCATGGAGCTACTTGCACACGAAAGGCTTAAAAGAGAAGAAAGTCACATTCTAATTTAAATAAACTAATTTTTCACAGATTCAGAAGAATATATGCAAATGAGCATTGTTATATTACCTGTGTTACTCCTGCATTTGTGGGTAAATATTCAGTATTGGAAGGTTATTAGTTATTATTAGTTAGCCAGGCAATATGGTTATTAACTGTGCACATTAACTGTTCACATAAGATGGCGGTTTAAAAAACTCGATTTTAAGATAAGATGAGGAAGATATGTTGATGGATGGTAATCCTCTTTCTTTTCGTGCATTTATTTTTAGCAGAACGGTGGACAACTGGTGAGCACATCTTTCTCACATTTCGGAGGACCGGGTTTCAAATCTATGTGGAGTTTGAACGTTCTCCATGTACCTTAATGGGTTTTCGCCATGAACTCCGTTTCGCTCCCAGATCCTCAAAACATGCATGGTAGGTTGTTTGAACCCGAAATTGCATTGTGTGAACTTCAGTGTCATCGTCATCCACCCCTGAGGCTTCCTCACCGAGAAGCTTTTGAACTTTTGTTTTTTTTACCTCAACCCCAGAGATTGGACAGCCCGCCTCTGATTGCTTCCTCATGGAAAGCCATTGGAGCCACGTTACTACGAGCTGGTGATTTGTGGAAAGCTCTGCTCCTCTTCACCCGAGTGTCCAAGATATGCAGCCGTAAGTTCAATGCAAAGTCGATCATCAAAATACAACCGAGGTTGTCCTGGTGCCATGTCCACGTATGGACGCCCTTATGCTTGAACATGGTATTCGTTGTGGAGAGCACAGAAGCCCAATAACAGGACAGCACTCGGGTTCTGATTTGGGAAGGGGGGTCCACTCATGCCCTTCCGGTCTCACTGTCATTGCCCACATGAGCATTGAAGTCCTCCACCAGAAACAATTGAGTCCCCAGTGGGAGTGCTCTCCAGCACCATAAGAACTCCAAAACGGGTGGGTACTCTGAACTTATATTTGGTGCATTGGCACAAACAAGTTAATCCCAGTCCCCTCACCCGAAGGAGGCCACCATCTCATCCACTGGGGTGAACCCCGATGTACAGGTGCGGATCCGTACATGCCAATCACTATTTTTATTTCTGAAAATACTTTAGCTGTTATGCAAAAAATGAAGGGGTGCCAATAATGGTGAGCAAGCATTTATATAATTCACACATGCCCACACACAAAACAGTGCAGTCCGCTTCAGTGTATTCTAATACAGCTAAGTTCTTTTGTACAGTTGAAAAGAAGTTAGGTTATGTTTTTGTGTGCTAAGGTCTACTTTAGTCATAAGTATAGACTAAATCAGTTTTGTGTAGCCTATAAGCGTTTGTCTCATCATGGAGCATATTTGTGTTTTGTTTTGAATATTACCAGTCGTTTATACATTTGTAACAGTATTTTGAATACTACTGTAATAGAGTCTGGAATTGGACGACTTCAATTATTTTCTATGGGAAAAAAACGATCTGAAAGTCTGTCAGGCTGGGTAAAAGGAAGAGCACAATGGGAATGACAACTCCTTGCAAATGGTGTTTTTTGATGTACTGTATCATTATTGTATCAGCAGTCTGTCACCAAGCTCAGCCCCAGATTCAAATCCTCCCGTGGATATGTACACTGAAGGCTTCATTCAAACATGCTAAGACAGAATGGCAACTCTGAGTGAGAAACACAAATTGAAGCAAAATGAAGCATATGAAGACGTTGGCCAGAGAGGTGAAGACAAAGGAGGAGGCGGATGATTGACAAAAAGAGGCAAGGGCTGGAGAGCAAACGAGTGAGTGCGAGAGACAGACGGAGAGAGTGAGATGCTCGCAGATGTTCTTGAATGCAGCTAATCTGAATGCTAATAAGTGAGCAGGAAACTAATCAACCGCTACAGTTCTGCATGTCACTCTCTACATCTCACAAACACACACATGATACACACACTTAAAGACATGCCGCCGCTCTCATTCTAATTTTGGAGTTTAAGTCTTCTCAGCGGTAATGAGTCGACTCCATCTGTCCACGCTGCCACCATTTTGAGTCTTTTAAGTGGAGCACCATTCTGCTTTGTAGCTCACTTCATAGCTGCTTGACAGTTTTTTGTTATTGTTGGGGGTGGGGAGACCTGGCTGTCCTTTGACGAAGACGTCTGGCTCGTTATAGGAAATATGACTGGTTGCCTATGATGGAATGATTTTTAATTCCTAATGAATAAGAGGAGTGTGTGATTTTCTGTTAACAAACGAAACTATCTTCTAGTAGTTACCGTAAATTGTATTATAAGAATACCTCGACACCTCTTGCGACAAGCTGTGGGGTACATGAATGACTCGTGTAGTTCCTGCCGCGATGCATTGCTCGGGACAGTGAGGAGGACAAAGCATCAGTGCATTCCGTTTTTGTGGACGGCAGGAAAACAAAAATAACATGGATTCCTGGACATTGTGCTGCAAACTGATGTACATGACAAATTATAACAAAGGAACTTCATAAGATTACATTTTTGTCAGTTTTTTTTCAAACATCCCTTATTAATTATTGTTGTTACTTTGACTTTGTTTTTGGGATGTGGGAGGAGACCGGAGTACCCGGAGAAAACCCATAATGGCACAGGAAGAAATGCAAACTCCCCACTGGCGGGGCCGGGATTTGAACCTTGGTTCTCATAACTGCTCTAACTAACCATCGTGCTGCTGGGAACATACAGTGGGGCAAAAAAATGATTTAGTCCACCACCAATTGTGCAAGTTCTTCCACTTAAAAAGATGAGAGGCACCTGCAATTTTCATCGGCGGTAAACCTCACCCTTAAGACAAAATGGAAAAAAAAAAAAAAAAAAAATCAGATTTTTAAAGAATTTCTCAGCAAAGTCAATTTCAATACTTTGTTACAAACCCTTTGCTGGCAATGACAGAGGTCAAACGTTTTCTATAAGTCTTCACAAGTTTTGCACATACTGCTGCTGGTATTTTGGCCCATTCCTCAATGCAGATCTCCTCTAGCGCAGTGATGTCTTGGGGTTGTTGCTGGGAACACAGATTTACAACTCCCTCCAAAGATCTTCTGTGGGACTAAAATCTGGAGACTGGCTTGGCCACTCCAGGACCGTGAAATGCTTCTTACAAAGCCACTCCTCTGTTGCCTGGATGATGTGGTTCTGGGATTTTTGCTCACCGTTCTTGTGATCATTTTGACCCCGCGGGGTGAGACCTTGCATGGAGGCCCAGATTGAGGGAGATTATGTGGTCTTTTATGGCTTCCATTTTCTAAAATTGCTCCCACAGTTGATTTCTTCACACAAAACTGCTAACCTATTGTAGATTAAGTCTTCCCAGCCTGGTGCAGGTCTGCAATTTTGTTTCTGGCGTCCTCTGACAGCTCTTTAGTGTTGTCCAGAGTGGAGTTTTGAGTGTGAGGTTGTGGACTGGTGCCCTTTATATTGATAACGAGATAAAATAGATGGCATTAATACAAGTAATAATCGGAAGAGAGAGCAGCCTGTTAAAGAAAAAGTTAGTTATTTTAGCACTGCATTCAAGACTGAAACTACTGTATATGCAATACAGATTGATTCAACTTTTAAATTATTTTCCAGAAGGCCAATTCCACTTTTTCAGTCTCTTATGTAATATTCTAATTTCTTGGAGATGGTAAAGTGTGTTTTTTAATTAGGTCTAGGCTATAATCATCACAATAATACATCCGTCCATTTTTTGATGAACGTATTCTCACTAGGGTTGCAGGAGTGCTGGAGCCAATCACAGCTGTCTTTGGACAGGAGGGAGGGTACACCCTGAACTGGTTGCCAACCAATCGCAGGGAACGTGGAGACAGGCAACAGTCGCACTCAAAATCACACCGAGGAGCAATTTCGGGTCAATGAATGCATGTTTTTGGGATGTAGGAGGAAACCAAAGTGCCAGGACAAAACCCACGCAGGCATAGGGAGAACATGCAAATGCCGCACAGGTGGGACCGGGATTTGAACCTCGGTCCTCAGAACTCTGAGGCCAATGCTATACAGCTGCGCCACCGGTGGGGCTGCCCATCATAATAATAATACTTTACTGTATGCAGTGCATCTATTTTTAATTTTTGAATTGAAAGGGTAGGCTTGATAAGGCAAGGTAGGATATATAGAGTAAGTCAGCTAGGGGGGGGTTAGGGTCAGTAAGGTAAGGCAAGGCAACAGAGTAAGGTATGGTCATGTAACTAGGTAGTTACAGCTCTTTAATACCTCCTAATCTGGCAATTCTTCAGTTCCCCACACTTACCAAGTGTGTTGAGATGAACAGAAGTGGATCGCTTGGCGGAAACATGTTCTAAAAATACACGAATCCTCAATGTGGCCTGACAGGAGATGTTCTCTAATCACTTACAGCAGTCCTCCTATATATCCAGACCCATTATTAAAATGGCTGCAGCGTCATCCATCTATGTTCGCTCTGCTGTCTGAGGACAGCGACATGTCCTTTTGCGTCTCTTACAGCGCTGCTGCCTTAATGCAAGAGGCCGACATCAGTCAGTGCATGAAGGATTGTTGCCGCCATGATATCAAAGCCATTGAATGAGTCATTTTGGCCATTTGCAGGGGTTCTTCAAAGAAAAATTATTACTCAAAATTGGTGCAATTGCATCCAAATTTGGGCCCGATACACTCCTAATGATTTTCGATTTTCTTAAATTGCCCCACAAATTGGCCTGAGACTGTCACATGAAATTTTGCCCGTTTAGTGATTTTTCCTGAGGAGCATGAAATTTGGTTGGTCAGTCTATCAAAAGTAGACAGACAAAAAAGTCAAACTGTTTGATCCAGTATCCAATTCATTGTGCTGCGCCTTCTTGTGTAACCACCTTGGGCACCATTAGGCTGTACGGTATAATACAGTCATGCGGAGACAGACTAAGAAGACTAGACTTATTCTTCTACTGTAGGCTACTACTCATTTTTTATAGTAGAAGAATGTTTGCCTGTGAGTATTGTTGTATCATCTTTGTATAGGGCTAGGTGGAAGAAAAGAATATAAACTTAACTTGGATAAGTGGGCAGTGTATTACCATCCCCTATTGGTGGAAAATTGACACTGCAGGCACAATCAGTTCAAGTCAGGGAGTTCGCCATACATATTTAGTTGGAATGTGGATAAAGCATTCTGCATGGACTCTCCTGGTTGTGTCTGTGATGAGGATTTGAACTAAGGTTTTCTATGTCCCAACACAGCTGTTTTACCACCGCGCCATCTCAACACCAGGTGGACTTGAACGCAGAATAAGTTATTTCTAAATCCAATCATAAGTAGCAAAGAATAAAGATGGGGACAGTTGGAAACAGAAAATTAATTTGTGTTAAAATGCAAGAATAATAATAATGACATCAGCTGGTGAATGATAGATGTATTGTTTTTATACTGCGCTGTTGGCTAACTCATGACCGCCCGTGGTGTAATTTCAACAATACACATTGTTTAAAGGGTTGTACAATCTTGACTGTTGATACTTGGGATGTCAATGGCACTTTCCATTCATGTTAGCATTCAGTGGGCCGATGTCAAGGCAAAATAGTTTGCTTGTTTTAACAAATGACACGTAATTGTTTTGTTTGATGTTGACTTTGACAGGAAATTTCAACTGACAGTGGAGTTATTGAGGGCATTCTCACTATTTTGACAAAATGCTGCTTACTGTGAAGTGAGTAGAAATGACTTTACTGCCACAAAGCGCTCATATCTTAAGTTTGCGCTCACAAATCAGAAAAAAAAAAAATTCTAAAATCTGGTCACTCGTATTTCAAGGGATCACTGTATTGCAAAACCACTGTGACAGACCCTCAAGCAAAAAAAGATAAATCAGATTAGAAAATATATTGTTTGATCATATGTGGGAATTCTGATAGTTGGTATTCAATGTACATACAGCTTGCTGTAGTTATCTGGTGGGTGTTTAACAGCTTCCAGGCTGGAAATTCTGTTAAATATGGTGTGTAGTAAAGTGTTTTGTTTACAATTGTACACTGATATGTGTGTGTGTTCTTGTAGGCAGGCAGAAGGCGAGCACCTTACAAACACAAACACACACACACACACACACACACACACACACACACACACACACACACACACACACACGCACGCACACATCGCCCACACCTCCCAAAAGACAAGGGAACAACTGTTTGCCAAATGCAAGAAAAAAAGAATAAATGATGCTCTTTTCCTACTAATGAACAGCGTGGAGTGACAGATTAAACTGAGCATGCTTCCCCACCATAACCGCTACCCTTTCTCCTTCTGTGGGACTATTTTTGCTCTCCATGCATGTTGCCAGGGACCCACAATTTGACTTGAAAATAAGCTGTATTAACGTTGTGACTGGAATAAAAAGAAAAAAACTATGAGGAAAAGCTAGATAGAAGCTTTTTTGTTGGTGGCTGTCAGCTACAAAAGGGAGTGTGAAAACTATTGTCATGCTATTAATAAACATCATGCAAATTGAGTTTTTATGCCTGTAAAACAATACAAAACAAAACAGTACAGTACACCCAAAGGACAATAGGATACAGTGCTCATTGAACTTTGAATTAAACTACTTTGGGCATCTTGGGTCAGATGTGGTTTAAAATTGGCTGAGTTGTGTATTTGATGTGACAATATTTGCTGAATGTTTGTTGAAGAAGATAAACTGTAACCGTTCAAGAGTTCTGAACATGATTACTTCACCAGAAAATGTAATACAACCTGAAATAAATTGATCCAAATTATCATTTGTCAGATATACCCTGAAAGTATTGTCAACATTTTGCTTATTCCTCATTATTTTACAGGGTTTCCCAAAATGGATAACACACATCTTTTCCACTCAAAATTCTGTAATTCTCTTGATGTCATCATTGCTTTGTTTCTTAAAACATTTTTCTCATGTCATCATGTGGTGTTTCTAATCTTGAAGAGAATAATGAATGTATTACATGCTGGAATAAGGATGTAACATTGCATGTGGAAAAAGTGAATGGTTGTAAATACTGTACTTTCCCGATGCACTGTAAAAGTGCAAGATGTTAAATGTCACAGTATTACTGCTTCCACACGCGATAACTATCTTAAATTTGGATCAAATTTAGGTTACCATTTAAAGCTCTGACCTTGCATATACACACACCAAATTCGGTTTAGATAATGATAATAATCTGACAAATGTGTTTTCCCCTAATTAATTATTTTCGAGCAACAGCTATCTGTTCTGAAAAAAAAAGAACATTAATGTACATTAAAATAAAAAAGTTGGATACAAAAATATATAATAATACAAGAAATGCAGTGGTAGACAACCATACTCTATCCCATTGTGCGTCCTCCACCTTTTTTAAAATAAAATAAATTAGTCTAGTGGTACGGCAAAATTTGTAACTGGGTTTACACCTTGTTTTGCAGGCTAAGGTTAAGTTTACATTGTAGTAAGGGAATAAAATGATGAACGTAAAATGTTTTTGGTTTTGTGTAAACATGAAACACTAGTGACATTTAAAAAAGAACTTAAAAAAAGCATCAATCTTTCTCCCTTTAGAAAAGTGCAACATCAATGGTTTCTCAACTTTTAGGAAACATACTATGGAGACAAAATCCAATATTTATACTGTTTCAAAACAAGTTTGACGTACTGCCAGTGGTTGAGCTGCACCGTGTTTGACTATAGAATGTCACTAGAACGTGACACAATTACACTTCCTGGACACTTGGTTTCATACTAATATTTCCCGGTATCCAGACTTTACAAGTGCATAGCTATAGGTTACTGATAGACTACAATTCTGAATTATCTATACACCCACCCACCCAATGTTGAGATGACAAGCACTGCTACAAACACACCAAATGTGAATGGGCTACTAATAAAATGCAATGCACCCTCAAAATTATTTAGTCTAAGCTAGAAGTCCTGAGCCTAGCATCTTCCTCACTTTGCATGAAGATGGCAGCGTTAAGGAGCTTCAGGCTGGGGATCTAAATTACAGACGGCAGATAATAGTCACCACCATCTGCTCGCCACATTGGGGGTTGTGTGGGGAAGAAAGCAGTTGCTTGCGTTGACTTACTCTAATGAGTCCGACAGAGGTACAAAGAAAAAAGAAGAAATCCACAAGATGATAACATAATAACATACTGTATAAGGGCGGTTGTGGCTCAGCTGGTAGAGAGTCGGTGGTTCGAATTCCAGCTCCGACGGTCCGCATATCGAAATGTCCTTTGCAAAAACACTGAACCCTAATTTGCTTCCAGTGGGCCTGGCAGCACCTTGCATGGCAGCAGTCAATCATTGGTGTATGAATGGGTGAATATGTGGCTTTATAAAGCACTTTGGGTACTGTGATAGTGTAAATAAAGCACACTCTCTACTCCAAAAGAAAGAAGGGAGATTTCCTGGGTACAAAGGCGAAGAAAGTGAAGAGTGGATAGTCCTAAGGGTGTGACTCACCCATGACTTTCACAAAGTAGGCATCGGCTTCAAAGTTGTTCTTCAAGGCGTGGATAGCAAGGTCTCGCTTGCCCTCCACCTGCTTCATCACCAGCATGTCCAGTATGCCCTGCACACCAAACACTCAATTACAATATGGTCATTTTTTTTTAGTTTATTCCTTGGGGCAAAAAAAGAGAAATTCAACAGGGCAGATCGAATGGAGTCAAACTCAAAATATAGTGTTAAAACAGCTCATGTTTTTATGTCACAAAAGTACTTTATAGACAAACGGCTTTCTGTTCTTCAGATGTTTCTACAGCATAGTTGGGGTCCACCTGGAGTAAATTCAGCTGAAAAGTATTTGGAAGGAGACAAGTATGTGTACATACAGTGTATGCAGATAAAAATCACACTGCTTCACTTCAACCACACTTTATGTAAAAACCCTTCTCCCAAATTGATTTGAGATTTTATTCAGTCTCTAATTTTAACATTTATAATCTTTGCATATTTGTAAAATAATACATATATTTTTTGCAAAAATAAAAACCTTTTTTTATTTTGTCATTATGTGGGGTGTGTACAATTCAGACAAACTATTTAATGGTTCTAGACATGGGGAAGCAAGATGACGTTTAAATCTTATTTTCAAATGCCTGTTCTTGCAAGTGTCTGTATTCTATTGCATGTTTTGATCAATTACTGGATACATGCGGAACAGTATATATATACACCATAACTTGTGAAATGCGTACCCATGTATAATACGCAGCCCTAAAGATGACCTCAAAATTCTGAAAAAACCCTTCTACTTATTTATAATGCATTTTTACAATACATGACTTTCCTTCTACCCATATAATCAAAACATGAAGTTGGATATGTATTTTGTTAGTTTTATTTTTTTTAAATAACAAATTAAGCACTTAATTTAAACATATAACATCCATCCATCCATCCATCCATTATCTGAACCGCTCATCCTCACAAGAGTTGTGAGAATATTGCAGCCCATCCCAGCTATCTGTGGGTAGGAAGCAGGGTACAATGTGACCTGGTTGCCAGCATATTTTTTTAAAAAATTATTTGCTCTTTTGAAATTCAGTCCTCTTTTTTTTTTTTTTTAGTGAATAAGAAAACAGAGTTGTGCTCATATGTTTGATTACCCAAGCAGAAATTGTAAGATGTGTACAATTATTTCAAGAAAACATGAGGAATCAGGTGAAAGACAATTTTATTATAATGAGATTCAAATTCAACTGTTGAGCATTTCTGAAGAGCATTGTCATGAACTGCCCTACAGTATGCGTGTGCTCGCTCCCACCCCCCTATCTTTTCCTGCACTTGTTCTCAATCAGCCATCACCACTACTATTTAAGCCTACCGGTTTCTCAAGTTTAATTGCCAAAGTATTGCAGAGCCTCACAGCAGTACCAAGGCCACGTTTCTAATCAGTCTCACAACTCCTCGTTCCCCTGGCAACCGTGTGTCTTTTGCTCTTCATTCTACCCCATTTTCCAGACCCACTGCCTTCCTGCCACCAAGCCGATCACCTGATTTCGTCCGCTGCCTGCCAACACATCCAGGATTACCTCCATTACCTTTCCCTCAATAAACTGTATCATCTGCCTCCGCCTGCTCTTGGGTCTAGCTCCTGCACACGACAGCATTATTGTGGAAAAAAAAAAGATGGTTGTTGTTGACTGTTGTCATCAGTCGTTTAAAAAAAAAAAAAAAAAAAAAAAAAAACATTTCACAAATTCTGCCAGGGTATGCAATTTATGTGCACCACCACACATATGTGCGGTCGTATGTACAGCTCTCATATTGGAATGAAAGTGTAGGCTACACCTTTTTCATAACTTTTAGGCAGCGGTGGCAACTTGGAATGAAAGTGTAATGCTTCATCATAACCTCTAGATGGCAGCAGATATTTGTAAAACAGGGCAGCCCCCCCAATGTTCCCCTATACCTATGTATAATGCGCACCACTGACTTTTGACATTTTTTGGGGGGAAAAATCTGCATCATTCACAACAAATTATGAGACTTTACATATGTAATAATCGCATGCTTGTGCTAAATATATGATGACAATTGTATGTTGTTGATAACCAGGAAGCTTGATGTTTTGTCTTAAGTGGGACATACTGCCATCCCAGTCGTTAGACCTTGTATAGCACATTCCCTGCACTACGAAATTCCTCCTTTTTCTTGCAGGTCTTACTCAAAAGTAAGCAAAATGATCTTTTTGAAGGCAACTTTATTGAGACAGCTCCTGCACTTGATCTTAGTATCCAGTTAGGATTTTTCAGAACATTAGTCATTAGCTGTAGGAATGAAATGTGTATGTTTGTGTGTGTGTGTGTGTGTGTGTGTGTGTCCATATGAACAGCCCGGGAGCACATTGACAAGAAATGAATGTCTCATCTTGTGTGAACAACAGCAGGACGAAAGTCGCCTCATGGAGTTGAATGTGCCTTTAACTGCAGTTGTGATGCTCTAGACACAGTAGCAGACTTAGACAAACACACAGAGACATATATATAGACAGACACGGCTGGAGACACGCACTCACGGACACCTTGAGTAACATACACGGAGACACATACACAAACGTGTACTAATATTCACACACATTTCACTGACACACACAGAATGAATCACACACATGCAGACAGACGCACACGCAAACAGCTCAAGTATGACTTTTCGGCAGGCAAGAAAGTAATTTCTGTTGACATGAGTGGTGGAAAAGCTTACGATCTAATCCACTTTTCTGCTTAAGAAGGGAAGGTCATATTCTGTGTGCGATGTTGGATTTCTTGTTCTTATTCCCCATCTGCCATCAAATTCTCAAATAACAAAAGTCGCCATAAAAAAATGAAAAACGAAGGAAAGGAAAGATATCGACTCACATCCTCGTAAATGTCAAAGAAAGTGGCCGTGATAGCGTTGGGGATGGCGGCCAAGTCTGGCTGTTCCCAATGGACGCGGAACATCCGGACGATGCTCTGGCAGGGGAGAGCGGAGCTGGTGCAAGGAACGTTCTCCAACAGGAACGCCTGCTGAGCACTGGACCCAATGAGGAAACACAACGTTCTATTAGTAGTTTAGAAGACACAATCGGAAGACATAACCAGGATCAGATAGTCTCTGAATGATCCACAGAAATAGCCCAAATGAGTTTAAATTGACTGCCATTATCCAAATGGCACATCTTCAGTTCATTTTAAGGTATGGTTGCTCGAGAGTTTTTGTGCATGTACCAATGATTGAAATATCTACCGAATTTCTTGTGTGATATTGAAACTGACTACAGGACCTGAATTTCAAAGCAATATAGTGAAGTCATTAAAATGTCTGTCATGCGCTGTCTACATGAAATGACAAAAACAAACAAACAAAAAAATGCAATTAAGTGCTGCTCATCAGTTTATTATACTGTAGGTATAATATAGGTCATGTATATATATCACAAGGACAATTTTATCATTTAAGGGAACTTGAAAATGGCCACAATGACTCCAAAATCACTGTTTTGCACCAAAATGCCAGAGTAATCATGTTAGATTTGCCTATCAAACAAATTTATGAGACCAAATGAAATTGGCTTCAGGGGCTGAATTTCCCCCAAAAATCCAGGGAATGGGACTAAAACCAAAGCAAATTTTGCCTGGATACGTTGGTGACATTTTTAGGAATTGAAAAGTCTTTAAAGTGCTGATTAAATGGAAAGGAAATATGGTGATGCCATTTAATGATTTCCATTTTTAAGACCTTTGAAAGCCCTTTTGAACCATGCTGTAATTAAGAACTCTCTGGTCACTTTTGTAACAGTCCTGCTCTGACAGAGTTCTACGCTGAAAAATAAATGCATAACTCTATATTCCACTTCATCTTCACTTGTTTCTGTCACCGTTCCACTTTAATTCTCAGGGGGGTTTGAACTGCCTTCGTTCCAGTCTCCAATTCAAGTGTCTTTTGAGACGAGTTTTCGCCTTACTCTAGCATCTCGGTGGGACTAACACAAAAAAAGAACAAAAACACTAAAAATAGAACATAACGGTGAAAAGTTCTGAGATGACTCTGGCTGGCAGCGTGTTTCTGGTGTTGAAGGTGTGCAGAAGACTCCTGAGAGAACACTGAACGATATGTTAAGTGTTGGAATCTTTGCCAGGGTGAAATGTTGACTGATGCAGAGTTCAAGTGGATGACAAACACAACTAAGCCTTGCACAAATACATGGGAGAAACACACAAAAAAAAAAAATTGACGTAGCGGAAAAGTGGGTAAGAGATGGGTTACTCTATTTTCCGTGCAATATTTTGTGTACAAAATGTTACCTCACAGGTGACAGTAATCACCTGTAGTTTATTATAGTGGGACCTCGATAAAACAAACCTCCATATAACAGATAGTGGAAAAACAGATAGTCGGGAATGAACAATGCGTCCAAAAATAGTTTCTGTTTCTAACTTAAAATGACAGTCAGTCAGTTCCAGAACTGGGCGCTGGTGTTTACTCGTGCTGTGATGCAACGCAAGCAGAGAATGGGACTGATTTCTCTTTTTTTTGCATGTTTATCAGGTTAAATTGTTTCCCATCATCAAACAAATTTAAATATTAGTCAAAGACAACTAATGAACACAAAATGGAGTTTTAAAATGAAGGTTTTTATAATTAAAGGATAAAAGCTATCCAAGGAACAACATACTGTTGTCTATTATGCAGAGAGATGAAAGAGTGGCATATGACTCCAAGGAATACAAAAGAGAATAATTTTGAATATGGAACATGCTACTTCTTTTCAGTGATAAGTTTTTGTGTCAAGCTGTTAGCCTTTGGCAAGGCATTTGAACCAAAACTTATAAGCACACTAATTCTTTGCACCTCATGAAAATCACTCCCCTATGATGAGTTCTGTACATCAACAATATCATGATGACCAAGCATACCAGCATTGTAAGTTTGGATAAAATGTGAAACTTTTGAACATTTTATAGCTTTTAAAAAATAATTAACAATAATTTTGCACCGTATTAGACATTTTAAGCCATGAAAAAAAACTACCAAACAAGTTTGTACTTATAGAAATATAGTACATTTGGCCTCAAAGAAAAAGTGCTTCAATGTAATGGATAATCGGCTACATCGAAAGACACTACGCCCCTATTAGTCCGTACTGCCGTACGAGGTTCCAGTGTACATAATTTTTTTGTGAGTACCTTATTTTAATAATACAAGTGTTGATCACAGATAATGACTGTAATGCTTTGAGAAAATTACTGACAGTATTGGTATGACATCAGGAGGGAAGATTTCAGCCACTAATCAGAATCATGACAGTTGATTGATCGACTGAATTGATTTTAATAAACCAGGTGCAAACAGTTTGGGATAAAGAACACAATGTTTTAAACAGCTGTTTTTTTAACACCATAAAATCATGTACATATTCACCCAGTGCACACAATCTTGGATAATGGATATAATAATTTGGACACAAAGTTATAAAATCAGGTGTATATGCTTCAATAACCATGGTCAGAAACAAGAGCTGATTGTTCTTTGTCTCCAGAGACCAGATGCAGACCGTCTTGGGCAAGGCTGTAACGTTTCAAGTGGAAAATTGACAAACTCCACCCGAGAGCATAAATTAACCATTGATCACGGTCAACTTAACCCTACTCTTAAATTTTTTTTAAAGTAGATCACCGCTACTAACAAAATATTTTTTGAGCTGATGAATCACAAGGTATCAAAGCAGGTGGCTATATTAGGCATTAATTTGTTTCAATAAATTGTGATAATCTTGACTCAAGACCAATATTTGGAGCAGGTGATTGACATTGTATTCCATCAGATGAGTCAAGATATATACAAACAATATAGAATTCTCAAGGACATTGGATGAATGCAGTTCCTTTTTAAAGGATCCAAGTAATGCTTCTTGGTGCGCTGATTAAAAACAAATCAACTGCAATTTTGCAATTTCAAGTTTGTCGACGGACGAGCGCGGCGAAGCAGATTCGTCGTTAGTGGAGTCGGGGGGTGGGGTTGTAGCTGGATTAAACCACTCCGATTACACACACATACAGTATATAGTGTATATGTAGGGAGCTGGAGGTTTAGCTCATGTCTGCTGCTGTTTAATCCAAAAGTATTTGCAGCGTATTCCATCACTTCATGGTTAGGATCACAGTTTGGACTCTGAGTATGAGTGTGCAACTGAATTTTAGAAAGCATTTGAATCCCTTTCACTATTGTGTGTATTTGTGTGTCCTTTGGGCTACACTAGAAACCCTCTCAGCATTGCAGAGGTCGGAGTGAACTCAAAGTCATGAGGTGGAGAACCCTCAAATGTATGAATGTACGGCATTCACGCCCCACCGTATGCATGCATGCGTGTGTGTGTATATGTGCATGCACACGCGCACACACACACACACACACACACACACACACACTAATGATTTCTACACTATCCGACTTATTCAGCCAAGTCATCTTTCTTAACAAACACAATTGTTTTGCCTTATAATCTTTCATGTGCAAAAATTGGTTTAGAATTATTGTAAATAAGATAGAACACGAAGAACTCATAAAATGTCCCAAAAAGCTTTTAATAAATGATAAATATAGAAATAATTAAAACTGTGCATGAAAATTGCATTGTATTTTGTTGTAAAGTCATCCCTTACCGGTGTTCACTTTTAGCAGATTTACAGGATTGCAGATTTTTTTTTTTTTTAATTGTACTGTATTTATATCGCGGATTATTTGCTATATTGCATGATTTTGCGCTCATTGTTTTTGCACACGGACTGCTTCTGCAGGCTCATGTAGTATGAAGCACAAGCCTGGAGGAAAGTACTTTAAAGACAACATCCAAAGCTTGGGATCATTAGTTCAAGTTACACAACTGCACATCCTTGGTAAAGTAAACATCGTTGGGTAACTGAATATAGACTATCACTGAGTTTTAGAAAAAAAACTGTAATGACTCCAGAAGTGGTTAATATAGAATGCTTGTTCATTTTTAATGGGTTTATTGAACTAATAATCTCATTATACAGTAAACACAAGAAAATGTATATCCTGATGGCCTAACTGATACTGTCACTGAAAACCAGGCAGAGAGAGTAACATTTAGCGAGTTAACAGCCAGCCAATTCTACAGAACTTTTTGCTGAACATGACAGACACCCCCCCCCTCCTTTTTAACACATTCAACATGACAGATACTGGAATGTGAGGATGCTGATTCTCATAAAAAATGTATAAAAACAATACCTGCAACTTACATCCATAGAGTGCTCTATTGGAATTCAGCTTTAAAATATGCCAACATCAAATAAATGTAGGGTTTTTGTCTGTCACAGGGTGGTTTACAACGTAACCCCAGTGATAAAGGATTACTGTATTGAGTCCTTCCCCCAGGATTTGAATTAATACTGTGAGACTTTAGGTTGAAAATGACTAACCATGAGAAATACAGCAGTGAGAGTGTACTAGTGACTAGCGAAGATATCTCAAGGATAGAACACAACATGAAACTGGATTGCAAAGCAGAAAATGGATAGCAATATAATTAGAAATAATGCCTTCAAACACTCTAATCTGTCTAATTTATGCCTAGTACAGCAGGTAAAATCTCGTGGCCGTCGGGTATATTCACAAGGATTTGTCATCGTTCAGGTAGAACATATTGAAGACCATCACTTTTACATCAAAATGGCTGAGCACCTGTGGTTTTCGCAGTGTATTGCACATTCACACAGGAAACGAGGCAAAACCCTTGCACACGTTTTATTGTGGGAGCTACCGGTATTTGTACATAATGACTGAATCACATTCGCATTATTTACGGCACAGTAATATGCTTGTCCCAACTCGGTCTTCTTCATCAGCATGCTTACGTCTAGTGACAGTGAACTGTTTGTGGTCAGTGAGACAACCCCACCCACATTATTCCTTTGATCTTTTTTTCTTTTCCAGTTCTACTTATCATTCCAGCTCTTACTTCCCATGATCATTGCAGCAAGTGACAGTAAGCTATGAGTGGCCACAGCCAATGCAACAAGTCGCACAGGCTGGTCATTTCTCACCATCCTCCAGGCTGATTGGCTATCGTGATGCGATTTGCGTTTAAATTTGTCAATGCGAGTGAGTGGCCGGAGGAAATAATTTTCGCATGCTTGCTCCACTCGCATTGTGTCACACGGGTTGCCCAGCACATATCTGCGCCTATTCACGTGAACTGCATTGAATTATGTGTAATCACGTCACGTGGATAGCTCAATTTGCGTCCTCTGTGAATGCAGCATTAGGGTCTTTACAGACTGTTGGGCATCCAGTTATGACGCAAATGTGTGTCGGATGCAAATATTTTCCAATTTTCATGGGGGAGAATAAATTGCATAGGACATCATGGAAAAGTCTTCAACAAAAAAGACAAGCTAACATTTTCTTTGATTCAAACTTCATGGATTGATGCTGGTCATTTAGCTGGCTAACCTTTTATCCAAACTCCATCTCTCAGTTAAAGTAACTTTGGTCAATGTGTGTGCGTATTATACCTTTGGGATGTCACTTATGGCATGGCCTTCACTCCACCCATTTAATTGGTCCCTGGAGCGGGCAGCTGGCTGGCGGGAGTTAGGCCAGATGATCACACTGAGACACCGCTACCAGGCCACATCGAGCACGTGGAAAGCTACGATCTGCCAACCCATGCTCGGGTTCGCAAGTCCATTAACCCAGCCATCTGCTCCTTGATGTCCCCCTCCACTCTCCTGAGTGTTCTCCTCCATATCCTTGGCCACTTCAAAGAAATCTCAACACTACATGTTTTCAAAAAGGAACACTTATGGTTCCCACGTAGAACATATTAAGTAGAGGAGGAGAGTAACGGTGCGGTAGACAAACAGCAGCTTAGCCCCTGACTTGCGGACGTCACAGCTAGTGGTCTACTTGACTGGTATCTCACATTTATTAAGTAAGTTTCTTTCGGCTTGTCCCTTTTGGGGTCGCCACAGCGTGTCATCTCAGATGAACGCACATATGTTTGGCACAATTTTTACGCCGGATGCCCTTCCTGACGCAACCCTTCTCAGGGAGTGGAGGCCCCAGTGGGATACGAACCCACAACCCCTGGTTTATCAAACCAGTGCTCTAACCACTGAGCTACAGGGCCTCGGTATCTCACATTTATTAACTGATTTTAAAACATGGTGAAAATAATGAAGCTATACGTTTGATAATTGTTTCAGAGGGATCTCCTGTAATTCTTTGAAAGAAATCAGCCCACAGCCAGTTTCCGCTAGTAACTTGAAATTCAAGATTTCTGTTATAAGCAGACACGTTATTTCTCAAAAATCTAAAAAACCCATGGCTGAAAAGAAAGCATGTTTGCCATTTTGGTTTGAAGTAAAACATGAAACATCAAAAGTTCAAAGCTTAAACAAACATCTTAAAAATTCAGCCCCAAAGCTAATTTCAACTAGCAACATGAGATTTAGCATGCATGTTTATTATGAGTATCTGCTAGGATGAAGGGCAAAGTTTACAAAACAGTGGTGAGGCCGGCCATGATGTACGGACTAGAGACAGTGGCACTGAAGAAACAACAGGAATCTGAACTGGAGGTGGCAGAAATGAAGATGTTGAGGTTCTCGCTCGGAGTGACCAGGTTGGATAGGATTAGAAATGAGCTCATTAGAGGGACAGCCAAAGCTGGATGTTTTGGAGACAAGATTCGAGAGAGCAGACTTCGATGGTTTGGACATGTTCAGAGGCGAGAGAGTGAGTATATTGGTAGAAGGATGCTGAGGATGGAGCTCCCAGGCAAAAGAGCGAGAGGAAGACCAAAGAGAAGGTTTATGGATGTGGTGAGGGAAGACATGAGGGCAGTTGGGGTTAGAGAGGAAGATGCAGGAGATAGGCTAAGATGGCAAAAGATGACACGCTGTGGCGACCCCTAACGGGACAAGCCGAAAGGAAAAGAAGAAGAAGAAGTTTATTATGAGTATATAAACAAAGAAGGCTCAAGACGTCATGCCAGAAAATACACAGAAAGTCTGACTTTTGTTGGAAAATGCCACTATAGGGGCAATTTCCAGTGTCCAAAGAACTTCCGAGAGTTTTTGTCAGACTGCAAGCAGCTTTGAACCATATAGAGGAGAGAAACGAAGCTGAACCTGAGTTTTCTCCTTGTGTCAGCGGAGACATGGTAGCGAAGTTAGATAACTCATCAAAAAACAAGAAATTATCTAAAAATCAACTTCACATGGTCAGAGTCTGACAAAAAAGATTCAGCCATAAAGCCAGTTTCCTTTAGGTGCATATTTGCTCCCCAATTCTGTCACGACTCGATCCCAAATAAGTCTAAAAAGCCATTAGTGTACTCAGTGAAAAACCTCAAAACTAAGTTACGTACTGATCTGCCTTTTTGGACCATATGTAAATATTTCCAGTGGAAAGGTACAATAGTTTACACTGTCAATATGACCCAAACAATGCAGATGCTATCTGACTGAAAAATAACCTGTGTTGTTAAATGTATGATGCATTAATGTATTAATATAATTTCCAACTCATTTTACAACATGACCGTTAACGATAAAAGGATTACTATACATCTGATTTGATCTAGAAAAAAAAATGCATCATAAATGTGCATGTGTGTGCAGTAACACAGGATACACTTAGCTCCTCCTCTTCATCAACAAGATGCTCTTAGCCAAGTTGTATCCCCTCAACATACTTTTTTGACACACATTTCAATTTAGACCTGGAATGAAATAAAGACTCTAAATTGCTTGTAGGTGTGAATGTGAGTGTGAATGGTTGTTTATTTGTCCCTTGCAATTGAGTTGGCGACCAGTTCATGTTGTACCCTGCCTCTCGCACTGAGATATCTGGGATAGGCTCCAGCATGCTCGTGACCCTAGTGAGGATAAACAGAACGCAAGATGAATGAATGAATATGATGGGGATGATGGTATTTATATTTCTTTAATAGCCAATGGAAAAAATTTGGAGGAAATTAAAAAAATTGGACATTGTTTATTAAAACTGAATATGAGCTTTTTTATTAGCTGATGAGTGTACCTGAAGGTCCCATGCCTGTAGACGCTATTGTGACTGACAGAGTTTACGGAGTTTACTCCAACGACTGTTTGTGAATTCTTTGTTTTGAGTCCTGAAAAGCATGAGGCCGTCTCAGGAAAAGCGGGATTATCCACCGTAATCCCTAACGGTGATCCTTTTATATGCCCATGATTAGTCGAGTGCGGCGGAGTGTCGACACGCTGTCGCGGCACAGGCAGGATTAAAGGTTTCCTCAGAGCCAAAACACCTTGCAGGAGGTTCTTATTACCGTAATGATCACGCTGCTCGACAAAAACTGAAAAGATTACACTTGTCAAAATATTAGGAACAGCTCTTGGCATGACACAATGCAACAATAATAAACTGATTAGTCCTGTTTAGGATCCAAGAAAACTCGTGGTAAAAACAAAACAACGCTAGACTAATGGAGTAGATGTCCGTGTGCTACAAAACGAAAAACTCCATAACAAAACAGAGGACAACACCACTATGTATCCGACATTCAGTGAAGGATTGATTTGAAATATCATTGCCTAGCAACAGTCTACAAACCTCTTGGCAGCTGCTTGGTTGGTCTGCATACAGATAAACGAGACAGACATACAGACACAGTTAGACAAACACACGGGAGAAGACATTGTAATTTGTGGGGTACTGTAGTTATGGCAAATGTTATGATGAAGTTCTGGTTTGTGGGCCCAAACACCTATAGTATATGGTCACAATGGAGAAAAAACTTTATGTAGCTTAATGTAAAAAAAAAAAAAAAAAAAACTGCAATTGTAATTGTCACCAAAAATTTATGTGGACATCTATACTTTGTCTTTGTCAGCCTCTGAAAATTTCAGATATTCAGATCACCCCAATATTTGGGATTTTATAGACATCAAGAGTTTTCCTGTTGTACTGGAGATAAACAATTCTGAAAACTGTGATAAAGCGTTTTCTGCTATTGAGGGCTGTCCCATGCCCATACTCCGACCTCTGACTGCAGAGGACAAACAGCATGTAAACACACACACAATAAATTATATAATTATTAAAAGAATATGTTGCTTATTGGTAGGGTTGGGTATCGTTTTAACTTGAGTCATTCCTGTCCAGATTAACATTCCTCATTTTGATTCTGGTTCCAAACGATTATCTATTCTTATTTTTGGTAAAAAAAAAAGTGTGAATGGGTTAAATGATGGGTGTCCAAATTATGAACAACTAAGGAGGTGCTCGATGTGAGAAAGCATAGCGGGAGTGCCACAAATCAAGCTAGGAGGATGTAAATAGTGTTTAAAGTCCATGTTTTGTGTCAATAATTTATTTGGCCATTGTTTTATTTGTTTTATTATTTGCTAGTTATGTTATTCTGCTAGATGTGCTGTGATAATTTTAGTTTCAATATCACACCGTGACTGTGAACAATATCTCGAGTAATGACTTGCCTACATTGTCAGTGTGTGAGATAATGTAAGCTTCTGTTTGCAAATGTAAAAATGTAATTATTCCTCCTTATTTCGTGCACACCATCATATAGCAGTTTGCATACATGCTAGCAATTTAACCAGTGTGTTCAGGTGTACTTCACTGGACTAGTCACACAACAAGATTCACAGGTTATGAAACACGTTGTGCACTTAAGGTGCGCGATCCATTTTGGAGAAAATGTGGCTTGTGGTCACAAAACTACGGTACATATCATACATAGGTATTTTAATACTCCAGCCATTATTCGTGGATTTACATTACTCGCGGGGTCGGGTGGGAATTAAGGAACGTAACCCCCGCGAATGACAGGGAAACATTGTAATGTGATTAGCGACTACACCCCACACGTAGGATCATGTGACCTAGGGGTGAAAGGAAAATTCTTGAAGGAGCTCGAGTACCCAAAGTAGTTCTGAGCAGCCAGAACACAGAAAGGATTGTGACTTGTGCAAATTGTCCAAACTTAAAAAAAAAAAAAAAACACTTCAGTTGGGTAACTTGTATCTCAAGGCACCACTTTCCCCACATTTATATTTCCTCAATTCATTTGGAAACATTGAAACCGATTTGGAACTATTTCTTCTACGGCTAAGGCAACATAAAGCTTGTGCAGCCCGAAAAGGACATTTTTTATAAACACAAGACTACAGAGATTTGATGGTGGAATGAGCCCTAGCAGGCATTAACTATTTTCGCTTACTGTTTGTCTGATGTTGACCTACAACTCAGAGCTGCACATCTCATTTTCATCTTCAATTCCCTAAGGCTTGTCTTGTTGATTCATGCGTTGGAATGAAATGGAAGTGTGAAGTGGGGGAGAATCAGCACCATGTCTGTGCGTAAATATCCTGCTTTACAGGTGAGATAAAAGGGGGAAAAAATAGATTTAAATTTCCCCCTCCTCATTCCTAATGAAGACTTGTGGTGGTTTCATTAAATGACTTAGCACAAAGCCTATAAATCAGTTTAAGAGCTCTCATTCTGACTCCCTGATGAGAAATAGATGTTAAATTTACTAGCAAGTGAGGAACCCTCGTAAGTCGCAAAGAAAGTAGACCCCACTCCAAACTCAGTTTCTTTGTTGCTCTATCATGAGCAGGGTGACATATAAAAGTCATATCTGATTCCTGTAGCAGGAAGAACCCATACAATTATTGTGTGGCTACGGATGAAAGAGGACATTAATTTGCCCCTCAAAGTGTCTTTCCGCCCCCATAACTCTGGGGGAAAAAAATACAAACAGTAGTAGCTGTAATTATTGATCCCGCCCCTCAAAAAAGAAAAAAACATCATTGGACCTATATGAGTAATGTAAATGGCCGATTTTTAGATAAATACTACAAACTTAATTGCGAGACAATTGATTTGCATGTATGCAAACAACAAAATAATTACACCTATTTAAGTTGTTTGTTTTTTTAATGCTAAAACACAAAGAATGAAAAACACCATTTATGAGCTAACAAAAACTAGCAGTGAACTTTCAGCACTTATTTCTCCCAAAGTAATGAATAGTGGTACACAAACACTGTATAAAACACACAAACAGGCAATATAACATGAGTCTGTGGCATATATTCATCAAACTCTGTGCAAAACGTAAAAACAATATTCATTCCTCAATACTTCTAATTTCGTTACTGCAAATGTGGTAAGCATTGGGTGCACCACAGTGCCCCTTAGAGTTCAAGACAGTAACTTCATGTAGCTCAATAACAACAACATTAAGAAGAATAATGATCCTTCCCTTTTCTTAGCCGCTTATCCTCACAAAGGTTGCGGGAGTGCTGGAACCTAGCCCAGCTGTCATAGGGCAGGAGGCAAGATACACCTGAAACTGGTTGCCGGCCAATCGCAGGGCAAATAGAGACGAACAGCAGTCGCATTGACAATCACACCTTCGGGCAATTTAGAGTGCCAATTCATGCATTTTTTTGGGATGTGGGAACTGAAGGTAGCAGAAATGAAGATATTGAGGTTCTTGCTCGGAGTGAGGAGGTTGGATAGGATTAGAAATGACCTCATTAGAGGGACAGCCAAAGTTGGATGTTTTGGAGACAAGATTCGAGAGAGCAGACTTCGATGGTTTGGTCATGTTCAGAGGCGAGAGAGTGAGTATATGGGTGGAAGGGTGCTGAGGATGGAGGTGCCAGGCAAAAGAGCGAGAGGAAGACCAAACAGACGGTTTATGGATGTGGTGAGGGAAGACATGAGGGCATTTGGGGTTAGAGAGGAAGATGCAGGAGATAGGCTAAGATGGAAAAAGATGACACGCTGTGGCGACCCCTAACGGGACAAGCCGAAAGGAAAATAAGAAGAAGTGGGAGGAAACTAGAGTGCCTGGAGTAAACCCACGCAGGCATGAGAAGACCATGCAAACTCCAAATGGTGGGGAAAGGGAGTTCAATCCCGTTCCTCAGAACTGTGAGTCCAACGCTATACAGGTGCGCTACTGTGTTGCCTCCAAAGATGCAATTGGCATGAAATTTTGACCAGATGTTGTTAACAACCCAAGTAATCCATACATACGGGGAAAATGAAGCAAATAAATTCTGAAATTCAGTGGTGTGTAATACTAATCTGAAAAGACAGAGGGGAAAAAATATTGAACACAAGAAAGGGAGGTGCAAAAAGGGATGGAAGCCAATACAACACCTAAAATATATCAATAATCAAAGATATTAAATAGAAATTCCAGCCTCTTCTAAGTTCCAGTGAATATCTGATGGTGCAGTCCTAACTGATGGCCTACAAATAGGTCTTATTACCAAGGTGTGAGTCAAGACATCTCATGAAGGGTAAGGGCAAAGAGCTGATCAAGCAGAATGGACAATCTGCACTTTTTTATTCTGGAATAGTTTTACTGTTTCTGAGTGGACTTTTTAAGCTTCCTCCTTGGTTTCCGAGTATTATAGCTGATTTATACTTGGTGCGCTGACACACATCTACTGTAATTATAAGAACCTTCTAAGACCCTCTGAGAGGCCCGAAAGTGTAACGAAGAAGACAATTAATTTTCAACTTTAAATGGTTGAGTCAAGGAGGGAGCCATTATCTTTATACTTTTTTCCCGCAGAGCATTTCTGACAGGAAGACATATAAGACTAAAAGAATGTGTGAGATAATTGCTCTCCTGTGTGTATGCTCTTGCTCAGAGGGTACTTCAGCAAGGGTTTAACCCTTCCAAATGTTGTCTGAGACCCCCAGAGTACTGCAATTGTAAGACACTTGATGGTTAAAATTATGATTAAACACAATATTCACTAGGGTGTGTGCATGTGTAATTAGAGAAATCATTGTGGACACAAGCAAATCCCATATATTCTCAGCATCTCCAGTCCTATCGTTGGCGGTAATGATGATTCTCAACTGCCTCACACAAAGTTTTTTTCAGCATGACTATCTCAGGGATCTGGTGGGTCACCACACCGCTTGTGTCAACTTGAAAGTAGACAGTAACATGCAAAAGCCTAAGAAGCCCAATATTTATCACAAACATTAACTCCCCAACTATCCAAAATAGCTGGGTGGCCAACAAACTATCAAAGTACTAATGTACATACGAATAACGAAACAAATGCTTCAGCTAAAACACAACTATCACAATGTCTTGACAAATTTACAAACAAATTAAAAAAAATAATTGTCTAATTAACAAACTAACTATGGACTGATGCACACCATGCGATGTGGACAAAGCTGATTGGACCAGACCATTGCATAATATGAGACTGGCCAACTCACCCCCATACACCGAGCAACTCGATCCATGGGCGCTTTGAGAAGCGAGCCTGTACAGGCATTTGATGCTGTACATAAAGGATATTTCATTTTACCAAATTTATTAAACCATAAAGAGATACATTTATAGTTAAAAGAGGTTTTGGGGGAAGTGGAAGTGGTTGTGATCTCACAATGGGCCTTGGAACGCTCGATTGAACCAGCGTGACACCCTGTTCATTGCATCCCTTCCATTTTTTGTGATAGCAAAACTTCGTTTTAGAGGAAGTTTTATGCATGTATTCACATTTTTTTTTGTGCTCTAACTTGTCAATCACCATCTCTTTTTTTCTTTTTTTGTGTCCTGTTCAGGTGTTGGATCAGGCAAAATGGAGAATCTGCATCCCCTTTGTCCCAGGACAGTTCTACTGTCACTGAGGTGTTTTTGAGCTTCCTCTGTGTTTTTTTCACGTTTTAATTGAAGTTTTATTGAAGATCAGTCAATCAGTCGAATAGAACAATTTCTACAAGGGTGACAGAAAGAAAGACAAAGCACTAACTGTAAACAGAATGACAAATCATTCCATATCTACAAAAAAAAAACAAATATGGATGTTACACGAGACTGTAGCACTTCACCCTGTGAAGGAAGGACAGGACAAGATAGGACAGGAGAACAAGCATGCAAGATGAGGATCATGAACCTGGCTATACAACTGGAATGTTGTGGGACTGACTAGAGGAATTATAGAACTCTATCGAATGAGAATATAAGTGAGGGGATACATTAGTACTTTGCGTTATTTGTTGCAACAAGTGAGTAGTCCTACACCCACTGAAAAAATCCCAAGGGTATGTGCGAGGCGGGCACATACAAGTGAATTCAGACCATTGTGGATCCAAAAAGACTAAGAGAAGTTGCCCTATATTTGCTGTGTCCACAACACAGAGGAAAAGGACCTCATCCAATCAACTGAGGACAGAACTGGGACCAGAGGTCCACCCAAGAGCAACCTTGTGGACACCCTCCCCGCCCCTCACAAGGAGAACATGAAGCCCCCCACAACCCGCAGTCCCAACCCAGCCAGAGGACAGGAGAATGTCCCTTATTTGTTCGAAAAGGGAGGGTGCGTAGGGACACCCAACACCGTCTCTCTCGTTCTCTCAACCGCGGTGCTTGAACTCTTCACCCCCAGATCCTCAACAGATATTTTTTTTGGACACCTTTGATTGCACATTGATGTTATAGTAGAATGTTATGTATTCACGCTGAATGACGTCAGTGCCCATCGGCATTTCTAAATTTTTCATCCCCTGGGAAGACTGAGCAAAGCAAAACTGAACGAAATGTAATCCATGAGTTGAGGCCGTCAATAACCTTCCTCGTTTGCACATATACTTTCTGACCATATATCAGCTGATGAGGTCTAAGTTCCATGATCTCTGTGACTTTTCATCAAGACACCATATTATGTGTGAACAAGAAGAAAAAACGTGATTGTTGCCCGGGATAATCCCCTAAATCTCATCTGTAGGCAAACAAAAACCACTGTTAATGCAAGCAGAGAAAGATTTTTACAATCCAGAGAGCAGGGGTCATCAGCCTTTTTGAAACTGAGAGCTATTTCTTGGGTACTCATTAAAGCAGAGCTCTGCTAGATCAATATACACTTCTAAAATAAACTTCCTAAAATTATATATGATAAATTAATTGACTGTGATCATGTTGTGCCACGTTAATGACCAAAAAATAATTAGTAAACAGATATCAATATTCAACACGAACTTCTATTTTTAAAAAATGTATTCATGTTCAATGTTTACAGTACTGATCACTTCAGCATTTCTCGTTCAGTTCATTTTTTTAGTCCTACCCACGCTTCCAACCTGTTCAGTAGTACATGATCTACCATATCAAAACTTCAGACTAAACCTCAGTTGTTTCAATAAGAGAGAGGATTTAATTTTTTCATTTCAAGTTTACATATCCAAAGAGTACTATGACAACATGGGGAAGCCCAAATGATGAGGTCATGGCTTTGGAAGCTCCTGACAGGTTAACTGTAAAAGTCCAAATTATATGATGGCACACCTGCGGATGTATTTCAGGTCACACCTCAAAAAATCTGCTTCCTTCTTTTAACACATGGGAAAATCAAAAGAAATCGTCAAACCATATCCTTCTTGAACGGTGTGATGGCTGAACATTTTGAATGATGCTTATACATGTACTTAAGTATAATTATTTGATCAGATGAACGTGGCACCTTAAAGCATCTGAAAATTGCACCCAAAGATGAGCTAGACTTGTGGAGCTCCATTATTGTTTCCCTGATTTCCAAGCTGATTTGTTTTGTTTTTCTCCCATTTTTTCAAACAAGGAAGCAGAGTGTTTGAGGTGTGGCCTTATATACATCCCAGTTGAGTTGTCAATTAAACGAAGACTCTCCCCAAAATTCATATGTATAATAAAACCTCGTGAAGTAATATTATTATTACATATATTTTGGACATTGACAAATTAAAAGAAAGAAAGAAAGATTAATTGAAAAAAAAAATTAAAATAAAGAACGTTTTTGAACTCTAAGCTAAATCTGGATGTGTGCCAGCTTTCACAGCCAGACCTGGAAGAAACATCCTTGACCCCGCCCCTGACGTCACCAGGTGCTTAGCATTACAGACCAGTTCTAGCTAAGCCAAGATGCTGACATGTTGTGCAACAAAACTGAGGAAATGCAGCCAAATTTGTCCTTCTTTAACCTCCCGTGGGGTTAACCTGACAGGATAAAGCTGTGGCTATACCAGTTGAGGCTCGTTTATCAGCCGGGAAAGTTGCACGCATCCAATCATTACTGGTTATTAGCTGCTTAGTTATAGCCTCTCGTGCTGGTACTGTATAAGCAACAATATACTGTATGAGGCGGCAGGGTGGCACAGATGTTCAATCTTCCTTGTAGAGTTTGGATGTTTTCCCCGTGTCTGCGTGTGTGTAACCTGTATCCTGCCCATTGACAGCTGGGATAGGCTCCACCACTCCTGCAACCCTCATGCGGCTAAGCGGCTAAAAAAATGGATGGATGGATATATACGTGTAATCACTTTAGGGATGTCCCAATTTTTTTTTTTTTGCATTTTATATTCCAGATATAAATAAACCATTTGATAGTCCTACGCCGTACTCAGAAAATAAGCTCGCATTTTTGATAAACTTTGGACATAGCTCATAGCATTCATATAGCTCACATAGGATTCCAAGACCGTTAATAATGTGTACTCACCGATTTTCCACTGGATATACAAGTGGTTCTCTTATCAAACTGTCATGGATCATAAGTAAATTATTATGTAACACATCTCCGTCCAATCAAACAACTTCATATCTGTTATCTAGTTTCTAGTATCAATGTTATGCAGACAACTTGATCATGATCCAAGTTCATTTCGGTAAGCTCCATTTTTTGTTTGACCTTTTCAAACTCATGACAACACTGGCATTCTGCTACAGTTGGCATTAGGTCACAGAGGGAACACGAACACCAGTCTTTCGAAACGAGCCTGCCTGGAACATCTGGGACGTCCATATTATGCCCCTCCCTCAGCGTCACACCCCCTCTCCAATAGATCAAGTTCCGCCCGTGTGTATTCTGGCTCAAAAGCTTGAACATTGTACACTGTTATTTTTGTTTTGTTTGCTCAATGGCGGGAGTAGTACTAACACGGAGCTTCGACTTGCTGTGATACTTGATTTATTGGCTCTTAGCACACAACACTTCCCGGCTCGTATTTACAGCGATGCGCACATGCACTGTTCCCCCCACCTCACACCCCCTGCTGCCACTGACGGTCGATCGCGAGAGGATGACTGCTTGAAAAGTAGATCTTGGGGTAAAAAAAAAAAAAAAAAAGTCTGGTCATCCGTGCTGTATATTCTCTACATCAAAACCAACTCCTCAGAAAAGCATCAAACAAATGTCCACGGTCCATATAATGGGATTATTGTTCGTCGTCAGTGCCACGCCCCCTCTCCAACACGTCAAGTTCTGCCTGTGTGTATTCTGGCTCAAACGCACAGGCTTGAACATTGTACATTACGCTATTTTTGTTTGTAATTATTTTTCACAAAAACTGACCACAAAATGCCAGATAGTGAACGTTCTCTGTTCAGTGAAATGTATCCACGAGCAACGGGGGGTCAGAACAGCAAGCACTGCAGGCGTGGCAAATGCTGATTGGCTGTCAGTTTTCCAGCCGGGCTCCTTGGAATGTCGGAGCAAGAGAGGAATTTCGATAATACTTTTCCAATTTAGAAATGTTTCTTGGTGAAATCTGTGGATAACTCTGCCATTAAAACAAACACTGAACCCTCATCGACTAACTTTTAATTTGTGCTCCAATTCCTATTAGTTTGGATAAAGAGTTCCTTTAACTCACATGTACTCAGTGAACCTATCCGCAGCTTCCGAAGCCATGATCTCATCATTTGGGCTTCCGCATGTTGTTTCAAGACATAGTATTTTTTGTGTATGTAAACTTTTGACCTCAAAGTAAAGAGAAAATTCTCCCCACAAAATTCTGTCATTATTGTGGGATTTAACAAATTAAATAATTTTGGTGATTCTGGCTGATCTGAAACAAGAAAGGTTTAGTCTGATTTAACTGTATGAAGAAAAACAAAAAAAAAAGAAAAAGAAACAAAGATAGAAAGAAAAAGAGGGAAAGGTATTTTTCCTCCTGATAAATACAAAATTAAACAGCTGTTATTTTAGGCAACAGGACAATGACCCATTATTTTATTTTATACTATACTTTTGAAAATGTAACTTAATTCAATTTTTGAAATACACTTTTGAAAATAAATTCTTTTATACAATACTTTTTTTTTAACTTGTCATCTTCCAACACATGGCTATTTAATTTTGCATTCGATGGGAGAAGAAAAAAATAGGATAAGATGACATGCAGAAACACCTGCAAACAAAAGATCCCGGTAGCTCTTCTCCGGTGTTCTCTGGTCCTCTTAATTTCCTCCCATATGCTTAGCTTGTGTGCGGTCTGAGGTCTTGTGTTGCAACAATGCTCATCACACACTCAAGGGATGACAAAGCATCTTGAGCCGTTGTCTGTCCCATGACCTGAATTTAATGTTTGTTGCTTTCAGGAGCTGCCGATGGAAATGACACCGGGGTGCAAAAGAAGAGGACGACGTTAACATAAACAGACTTGGATGGATGACACTAATGTCAATGAGGCTCCTCTCAAGCAGTTATCTTATTTTGACACAGTAGGTAAATAAAATGGATCTTGAGAGGCATGATTAATTGAAGTCTACAGTTGGGTTGAATTCCCAGAATATGAACTTTTCCTGACATGTGAATGCCTCTGAAATTCATTTGGGATGTATGTAACACTTTTAATAAGAAATTAGCCCCTGTGCAGCTATATGGAAGTTGATGTATGTCCAGTGATAAATGTGCATTGTTCGGTGAACAGGCTACTGCAAAGGAGCATGTTTTTTTTTTCTCTCTCCCAATTGTATTAAATACTGAACTATATAATTGATATACAAACCAAATTCCAATGATGTTGGGACGTTGTGTTAAAAAAAGAATACAATGATTTGCAAATCATGTTCAAATCAACCTATATTTAATTGTACACACTACAAAAACTATATCTACTGTAATTTCCGGCCAATAAGATGCGACTTTTTTCCCCACACGCTTTTAACCCTGCGATTTTATGCGGTGATGCGGCTAATTTGTGCAATTTTTCTAACGACAGCAAAGGGGCACTCGAGCGGAAAAGGTAAGAGTGAGACCGGTGGAATATATGTCCCGAGGAATTTACTTTTACTGGTCTGGCCTGTTAGCGCTCCACTATTATTTTTCTGCTGTATTTCAGTGATTTTTACCGGTATATATATATTTTTTTAAAAACCAGCCCTGTTAGCGCGGCGGCGCTAGCGTCCCGTCTTTCTTTGTAAATATCTAGTGTTTCAATGTGGATTTCAATGTGGTAACTTGCGGCTTTTACACAGCTGCAGCGTATCTATGTAAATGGTATTTCCTTTACAAATGTACTAGATGAGGCTTATAACCAGGTGTCCTCTGTAGGCCAGGAATTATGGTACTGTTCAAACAGATACTTTGCTTTAAGCAAATAATCATAAACTCAGAATTTTATGGCTACAAAATGTTCCAAAAAAAGTTGGGACAGGGTCATCTTTACCACTATTACATCTTTTTCTTTAACAACTTTAACAACAATAAATGTTTGGGAACTGAGGACACTAATTTTTTTTCCCCATTCTTGCTTGATGTACACCTTCACCTGCTCAACCGTCTGACGTCTGCATTATTGTATTTTCCGCTTCATAATGCACTACATATTTTCAATGGCTGTCAGGTCTGGAGTGCAGCGAGGCCAGTCTAGTACACATGCTTACTATGAAGCCACGCTGTCATAACACATGCAGAATGTGGTTTGGCAGTGTCTTTCTAAAATAAGCAGGTGTGTCCATGAAAAAGATGTTGCCTGGATTGCAGCACATGTTTCTCCACAACCTGTATGTACCTTTGAGCATCAATCGTGCATTCACAGATGTGCAAATTACCCATTTCATTGGTACTAACACACACCCATACCATCACAGATACTGGCTTTTGAACTTTGCTTCCACAACATCCATTTCCTCTTTGTTTCATAGGACACGATGGCCACAATTTGCAACAACGATTTCAAATGTGGACCACAGAAAAATTTTCCATTTTGCATTAGTCCATCTTAGACGAGGTCGGACCTAGCAAGGCAGCGTTTTGGGTGTCTTGGCACTAACACAGACCCATACCATCCCAGTGGTTGGCTTTAAACTTTGTGTCCATAACATCCATTTCTTCTTTGGCCCAGAAGACACGATGTTCACAATTTCCAAAAACAATTTGAAATGTGGACTTGTCGGACCACAGAGCACTTTTCCATTTCGCATTAGTCCATCTTTGATGAGCTTTGACCCAATAAGCTGACAGGGTTCCTGGGTGGCATTGAAAAATTGCTTTTGCTTTGCAGAGTAGAGTTTTAAGATGCATTTACAGATGCAGTGTTGAACTGTATTGACTGACATTGTTTTTCTGAAATGTTCCTGAGCACGTGATGCTATCCTTTACACATTGATGGGAGTTTTTGATGCAGTGCCGCCTGAGGGATCGAAGATCACGGGCATTCAATGTCAGTTTTCGGCCTGCCGCTTATGCAGTATTAACTCCATATTCTCTGAACCTTTTGATGATATAATGGACTGTAAATCACAAAATCCCTAAATTCCTTGCAATTGCACGTTGAGGAATATTGTCCTTAAACTGTCTGACTTATACACTTGCTGACAAAGAGGTAAACCTCGCCCCATCTTTGCTTGACTGTTGATCGAGCAATTTAGGGAAGCTTCTTTTATACATGGCACCAACCTGTTCCCAATTAGCCTGTTCACCTGTGGGATGTCCTAAACAAGTCTTTGATGAGCATTAGTAAACTTTCTCAGTCTTATTTTTGCCACTTGTTCCAGCTTTTTTGGCACGTGTTGCAGCCATAAAGTTTGAAGTTAATGATTCGCTGTAAAACAATGAAGATTATCAGTTTAAAAATTACATATCTTGATTTTGTAGTGTATTCAATTAAATATCGATAAAAGATGATTTGCAAATCATTGTTTTTGTTTTTATTTATATTTAAAACAATGTCCCAACTTCGTCGGAATTGGATTTTTATATACATAATTTAATCCATGTTTACAAGGTCATCAATAAAGCAGGTGGCCAGCAGTTGAGCAGTGTTGCCCAGTAACAATACAGGCCCTATACGTGCCAGCCTGTCACTGAAATGGATTTGATGCATTCAAATTTGAAGAAAATTATTCCAAATCTAACACACCTTTGTGCCTTCAATATGATATGCTGTTGTTGTAAATTGTGCTTTCAAACAAAGACCCAAGTTGCCATGCAGCACATATGAACGAAAAATTCAGCTCGCGGCATGTCCATGAAAATTATGCAAATAATAAAACATGCTTGCCATTCTATGGGAAGGACCCATTACGGGCATTGAGCAGTTGCTGATGACCCAGGTGTCAATCAGCGTGCAGACCACATTTTAGGGTTTCTACACACAAACTGCGCACATGGGCAAGTGATAGACTTAAGTGGATGGTAGAATGGGCACATAGGGAAAAGTGTGGAGCCGCACGCCATTTTTTTACTGAAATGTATGGGAAAATATAGCCGTTTATGCAGAGAATACATATCAGACGTTGGGCCAAAAACTGAGGTACTGAGCGTACCATTAGTTATCTGTACAGTTGCACCCCAGGGATATTCACTTTTAAAATTAATCTACATAAGCCATTTTCAACCATTGTGATGGAAGCAATGGTGTCACCCTACATCTAATTATCAAAACGTATAAAACCACACAGACTGCAGGAATGCACAGTTGATCTTCCTTCGGTGAGTTCTGTCTTACAGTCATGAAAGAATGAATCGTAGCTCTAACTTTGATGCACCAATTTTGTCTGAAAGGTAGTGCGAAAGCAGCTTTTATTTAGTTCTGGGGTAACGGACGCCTAAGATGCAATAACCCTAATAAGCAAATCAATACGTTGCATAAATATCCAAGTTGCTAATGAGTCAATGAGTAGAGATACGCTAAATACGTAAAATCCAATGGCAATTACTTAAGGGAGGTATACAGAAATTAAAGGTAATTTACTAAGTACAAAGTGAATGTCTAAAAAGTCTTGTTAATTGCCTGATAAAGCATTTCTTTATTAAATATATGCTTTTTGGAGAACTTTTGCAGCATTTCAGCAATTAATTGCGATGCCCACAAAACTGTAATGTAACTTTTCAAATGTCTGCAGCCTTTCCTTAAATGGTCCTTTGTCGACATGTTCAATGGCTACATCTCCTGCAATAGTGAGTACACTATAGTGCATATAATGTGAGCATGTGTAGACCATAAATGCTGTCATGTTTATATTTGCATTGCTGGCCAAAGGGTTCCATAATTGCAAGCTGAAAGGGAACAGGTAATGGCCCAATGTGTTTTTCGTTCTCAGGTGAAGAACTTGTGTGGGATCAAAGACATACTTCTCTGAATGTGGCTGCGGGAGTAAAATTGATGACAAATTGAAGAAACAGACAATGCAAATAGTAACAAAACAGCTGAGAACAACAGCCCAATATATTAAGGTGAAGACCAATTTCAAGGATCACCATCTGTTGTTGTTCTAGCCAAAGTGGACTTCATGGGAGACGACAGAAGTTGAAAATGAATCGAAATGAAAGAAAATGAAGTTGAAAATTAATCATAAAAAGTGAGACTAGAATTTGCTAAACTACTTGTTGAACAGCTGTCACACTATCAAGCTGGAGTGTTCAAGTGTCCCCCCCTCTCCTAAATGTGAAAATTTAAAAAGCAGCCTTCACTTATGATGGCAAGCACTTGTGAAGCGGCTAAAAATAACCTATTGAGAGAAAAAAGCTGACAGAGCTTGGATTTAAGTGTGCTGTCTACATATTTGCTTAGGAGGAAATCATTGATTGTGCCACAGCACGCAGTGATAACATTGATACAAATTATGCTAAAGTTAGGTTTATATCATGTCAACATTCACTGTAATATCCCAACCAGTGAATGTCAGGAAATTCCTAAAAGATTGGTTTGAATCTCTGAAGCTGCGCTCATTGAAATTATTTCCAGCTAATTTCTTCCAAGCACACATTGTCATAAATGTACACGCAGCACACCATATTGACAGGAAAAAAAAAAAACAATTGTTGACATTTTAGAAGATTTATTAAAAAAAAAAAATAGAAATATCACACAACCATAGGTAATCAGACACTTTGTTCAGTATTTAGTAGAAGACCCTTTTGAGTGAATCCTGTAGAGCCATGAGTCTTTTTGGGAATGATGCAAAAAGGTTTTCACACTTGGAATTGGGGATTTTCTCCCATTCCTAGCAGATACTCTCTAGTTCTGTCAAGTGAAAATTGGAGGACAGCTATTTTCAGGTTTCTCCAGAGATGCTCAATAGGGTTTAAGTCAGGCCTCTGGCTAGGTCATTCAAGAACAGTCAAGGAGTTGTTCTCAACCCACTCCATTTTTTATTCATTTATTTTTTAGCTGTGTACTTAGCGTCGTCTTGTTGGGAGGTGAACCTTCAGCCCAGTCTGAGGTCCTAAACACTCTGGAGAAGGTTTTCGTCCAGGATATCTCCCGCCAGCTGAAAAACATCCCCAGAGCAGGATGGGGCCACCACCATGCTTCACTGCGAGAACTGTATGGGACAGGTAATGAGCAGTGCCTTGTTTTCTAAACAAATATCGCCAGAGAATCTTACTTCTCATGATATTAGAGCCTTCAGGTGTTTTTCCATTTTTTTCCCCAAGCAAACTCCATGTGGGTTGCACTGAGGACAGGGGTTTCTGTTGGGCCAACTTGCCATTAAGCCCTGACTGATGGAGGACTGCAATGATGGTTGACTTTCTTGAACTTTCTCCCAACTTCAGACTGCATCTCTGGATCTCTGCCACAGTGACCTTTGGTTCTTCTTTACTTCTCGCGCCAAGGCTCTTCTCTCCTGACTGCTCAGCTTGGCCAGATGGCCAGCTCTGGCAAGGGTTCTTCCAAAACATCTCCCATTTAAGGATCATGGAAGCCACTGTGCTTGTAAGAACCTCAAGTGCAGCAGACAATTTTTGTAACCTTGGGAAGATCTGTGCCTTGCCACAATTCTGTCGCTGAACTCTTCAGTCAGTTAATTTACCCACAGGACTCTCATTTGCTTTGACATGCACTGTGAGCTGTAATGTCTTATGTAGACAGGTGTTAGGCTTTCCCAATAGAGTCCAATCAGTCGAATCAAAAACAGCTGGACCCCAATGAAGACGTAGAACAGGGGTGTCAAATGTAAAGCCCGCGGGCTGTATCCACAATCCAAAAGGGACTGAATTTAGCAGCCAGTCACTTTGAAAAATAAGACAGGAAAGCAGATGCAGTTTAAAAAAAAATAATGAAGCATTTAGAGACTAATGCTAGCATCGTGTCAATTGGCTTGGAACATTGTAAGGCCAAAAAGCGATACGATTTGATTGTATTTTATTAAAAAATGCCTTGGTGACAACACTGAAATCTCGTTTCCTAAAAATAAAAATCTTAAACGGTATCAGACTTTCAATTGTCCTGCCACACTGTTGAACAGAGAATATTGGATATTAGCGTGGCTAGTGTTTCACAATTGCACTCAGACCTCCAATCATGTGAGTACTGTATTTTAGTGTTGCATTAGAGACAAGACTTGGTTGAACTGGTAGTTTGTGTGTGAAAGAGCACAAAATTTCATTTTTTTTAAATTACTTGCCTGTTGTCTTTGTTCTGTGTAGGAGTCATTTTTCTCATTATCATGTTGGTGTGTGACACATAATAAATTTGGGTGAGCAAAGGTATGTGTGAGGATGTAATGATCTTCATGTGTATGATGTGGCTCTGCCTTAACACGGTAAAAAATGTGGCTCTTGATCCCTGACTGGTTGGCCACCCATGCTCTCGCACCTTGTGTAATAAGTACTGGTGAGATCCCAGTAATTTTTCCATGGGGAAGGTGGCTTCAAGGGTTAAGGCCGGAAGGACACGGCAATAATTATATATGGTTTTGGGCAAAATGTAGGCTTCAAAAGTGTGTGTGTATACGAGTGCGGGTGTTTGTGTGTGAGGTTCTTACTATCCTACAGTCTCTACCAACCCCCACAGCGCACGCACAAATCAGTAAGCATTGATGATAACAGCTCTGACCTCTTAACTATCTTATCTTCATCTCGTAAAATAATCCATATGTCTTTTAATACGCAAACACACGCACACACAAGCGCACACACACGCACGCACACACACACACACACAACACACACACACACACACACACAACACACACACACACACACACGCACACACACTTTGGTGTCCATGCTGTGTACCATATACCTAGGCACATGGCGTAATGACTTTTAAAAAGGCTTTCTTATCAGCAGTCTATGTCTGCATACTGAAGATCACACTCACCTTTGGTGCTTTTTTTCAGTGGGGCAAGACTGTGCGCAGACTGACTGAATTAATGTTAAAACCCTCATGACTTACCGCCATGAAACCCATCAGATATGTGTTAAGTGGGAGTGGAGAGGTGGGGGATGCAGTTACTCTGTGGAGCATTGCAAGATAGGAGCCCCACCACCTTTATTTAAATTGGACTTTAAAAAAAAAAAAACATTGTTTAATTGAAATAAGAAAATAGGATTATTGCAAAGTAAATTCATAAAAATTGGACAATTAGTTTTAGTAAAATTCAAAATATAGAAAAAAGTCAAACTAAGACGAAACAGATGCAATATACAACATTTTTAATTAAAAAAAAAAATGTGGACTGGGTTTTGAGGCGGAATTGTCTCAGTTGCATGACAATTCTTTACAGTGAGGATGAAAAAATTGAGTAAGACAAAAATAAAACAAAAAATAAGTGGCTAATCCTAACCCTACAATGTAATAGTGTTGATGTCCCCAAACATCTGCATTGTATTTGTAACATAACATGCACTAATTGGAATGACATAAGGTGTACTAAATATTGTGCCCAAGGTTATGTTACATCTACAGTATAGACAGATGACATGATTATCTGACAATGGGACAAATCTGAATGTAATCCATTTACTGGAGATATTTGTCAATATAAACTTTATTTTACAGTTTTTGTGAAAAACACCTAATTCAGTGTCAGCTAGAAGAGCATTTTCGAGGTAATCTTACCTGCCACTGGTGTTGCGGAGGACCACAAGGGCGTCGGGGAAACCGTCCAGGTTGTAGTCCCCAAGGTGCAAGGACAGAGGGTGGCTGGGGTTCCCTGGCACAAAGCTCCACACTGTCCCCCTCTGCTGGAAGTCAGACAGGATGGGGACCCACTTGAAAGGAAACAAACAAAACCATAAACAACAATACGACACTCTATAATGATAATAATAAGCACATTGGATGACAGATTAGCACATCTGTTTCACAATTCTGAGGACTGGGGTTTAAACCCAGCCTCGCCTGTGGGGATTTTCCATTGTGTAACCAGTGTTAATGTTGGTTTTCTCTTGTTACTCTGGCTCCAACATCCCAAAAATATGAATGTCAGATGTGAAAGACTAAGACTCTTGTAGGTTTTAAGCGTGATTGTGAATTATTGTTTGTGTGTGCCCTACGATTGGCTGACAAACAGTTTGGGGTGTACCCTGCCTCTCATGCAGGGAAAGCTGGAAGACGTTCCGGTACTTTCATCCAAAAAAATTCCATACCGAATCGGTGGTGGCCTAGGTTAACAACATCTGCCACTACTGCCGTTAACGAGGTGGAAAGCAGGTTTTTAGGCAGAAAGAGAAGAGGAAAACACAAAGCCCAGAACTCAATGTGGGGACTTTGAATATTGAGACTATGACAGGAAAAGCTCAGGAGTTGGTTAACATGATGATGAGGAGAAATTAATTTACTATGGTGTAGATGGGAAGAGAAATGGAATAGGGGCTATTGTAAAGGAAGACTTATCGAAGAATGTCTTGGAGGTGAAAAGAGTATCAGATTGAGTGATGAATCTGAATCTTGAAACTGAAGGTATTATGTATAATATGATTAGTGGGCATGACCCACAGGTAGGGTGGGACCCAGACTTGAAAGAGAAATTCTGGAAGGAACTAGACAAAATAGTTCTGACCATCCTAGAAAAAAACAAGGATCGAAATTGGTGAAGACTGTAATTTAAATTTTTGTAAGAAAGCGGGGTTGATGAAGAGGGGAGTGGGTACGTTTGGCATCCAGGAAAGAAACTTGGAGGGACAGATGATGGTAGACTTTTCTAAATGCATGAAAATGGCTGTAGTGAACACTTTCTTTCAGAAGAGCAAGAAAATATGCTGACCTACAACAGTGATGGTAGAAGCATGCTGGTGCGTTACCTTTTCTGCATAAGATGTAGGAGGTTACTGAGTGTAAGGTAGTGGTAATGGAGATGTAGCTAGACAGCATCGGATGTGGTATGTGACTAGTTATGGGGAGAAAGATTAAGAAGACAAAGACAGCGAAAAACAAAAAAACTGGGACACAGAGAGATGTGCGTAGAGGAGTAAAGAATACATGGTGATAAGCCATAGATAGAGAGTGGCAAAGCCCAAATGAGGCAAATATGTATATTCACGATGGATATTAAAGAAGCAGAAAAATATCCATAAAGGTTGGACAGACAGAGAGCGAGAGATGAGAGGATGTGAAAGAGAATGAATAGTCTTGATTGATGCCAGTAGTGTGCTGGAGAGATAGAAAGAATACTTTGAGAGGAGTTAATAAAGGAGGAACATGAGAGAGAAGAAAGAGTAGAGGAGGCAAGTGTGGTGGACTAGGAAGTAGCATAATTCGTTCCAAGATCACTGCCAAAAATAATCATTCAAACTACATTATGTAAAGAATAATTAAATTATATTCATTTAGTTATGGCATTGGCGACTAAGTGAAGAGAACGGTGAGTGACAAGCAAAAGGCATCGGACGGAGGAGGAGGCAAACTTTGACAGCCGAGAGAAAACACGTAATAACGTTTGCGCGCACATAACTTAATTCCACTAAAGTTTCTTGGGGCCCATGGTGAAGAAAGATGAATAAACTTGCAAAACACAAACGAAAAAGTTGTACTTTTCCAATGTGTATGAGCTTGTGACAGCACTAGCGTGATGTGGTGACAGTTGAGTGTCCAAGGGAATCTGAAAGCATGATGGGTAAAGACTGACATCCCTGCTCGCTGCCAGGAAGATGTTATGGCGATAATTTCATGTGCAGGGTGTCTCCCTCAGAGATAGGGTGAATAGCTCGGTCATCCGAGAAGGGCTCAGAGTTGAGCTGCTGCTACTCCACATTGAGACGAGCCAGATGAGGCAAATTTACAGACAGATGTGGGATGAATTAATTTACAGACAGATGGGGGACAAATTAAGTTCAGTTTGAGGCTACAAGTTGAAGTTTGTGTAGCTTTTCAAAGAGGCACTCAGTTGATGTGTATGTATACAGAGTTTTCTGGAGTGGTTTCAATGAACCCTATCAAAACTTCAGAGGTTGCGTTGAAGAGGTAACTTTAAGGTCCCCGTCCATCAGAACCATGTTTTGTCCACTTTTACGCATAACATTGGTCAAAAGTAATCTGTGACATGGTTCAAGTTTGAAATCTGTGAGGTTTGTTAGTTGAAAGGAAAAGTCCTTTAACAGCAAAAACTTGCAAAACAGGTGTATATGAAATTGCATATTGTGTGATGATGTTTCAGCAATTATTGAAGTACCTGCCCAATTCATATTTGGTACCCACCCACTCAAATATATATATACACACACACACATACAGTGCCTTGTAAATGTATTCAGCCCCATTGAACTTTTCAACCTTTCGCCACATATCAGGCTTAAAACAAATATGGAAATTTTTCATTTTTTTTGTCAAGAATCAACAACTAGTGGGACACAATCGTGAAGTGGAACAAAATTTATTGTGTATTTTATACTTTTTTAACAAATAAAAAAATGAAAAGTTGAGCGTGCAATATTATTCGGCCCCATTACTTTCAGTGCAGCAAACTCACTCCAGAAGTTCTGTAAGGATCTCTGAATGATCCAATGTTGACTGATGATGATAAACAGAATCAACCTGTGTGTAATCAAGTCTCCGTAAAAATGCACCTGCTCTGCGATAGTCTCAGGTTTCTGTTTAAAGTGCAGAGAGTATCTTGAAGACCATGGAACACACCAGGCAGGTCCGAGATACTGTTGTGGAGAGGTTTAAAGCCGGATTTGGATACAAAAAGATTTCCCAAGTTTTAAACATCTCAAGGAGCACTGTGCAAGCAATCATATTGAAATGGAAGGAGCATCAGACCACTGCAAATCTACCAAGACCCGGCCGTCCCTCGAAACTGTCACCTCGGACAAGGAGAAGATTGATCAGAGATTCAGCCAAAAGGCCCTTGATCACTCTGGATGAACTGCAGAGATCTACAGCTGAGGTGGGAGAGTCTGTCCATAGAACAACAATCAGTCATCCACTCACAAATCTGGCCTTTACGGAAGAGTAGCAAGTAGAAAGCCATTTCTCAAAGATATCCATAAAAAGTCTCATTTAAAGTTTGCCACAAGCCACCTGGGAGACACACCAAACATGTGGAAAAAAGGTGCTCTGGTCAGATGAAACCAAAATCAAACTTTTTGGCCACAATGCAAAGTGATGTTTTGCGTAAAAGCAACACATCACAACAACACCACCCTGAACACACCATCCCCACTCAAACATAATGGTTCCAGCCTCATGGTTTGGGCCTGCTTTTCGTCAGCAGGGATAGGAAAGATGGTTCAAATTGGTGGGAAGATGAATGGAGTCAAATACAGGACCATTCTGAAAGAAAACCTGTTGGAGTCTGGAAAAGACCTGAGACTGGGACGGAGATCTATCTTCCACCCGGACAATGATCCAAAACATAAAGCCAAATCTGCAATGGAAAGATTCACAAATAAAGGTGTGAGAATGGCCAAGTCAAAGTCCAGACCTGAATCCGACTGAGAATCTGTGGGCATAGCTCAAGACTGTTGTTCACAAACGCTCTCCATCCAACTTCACTGAGCTCGAGCTGTTTTGCAAGGAAGAATGGGCGAGAATTTCAGTCTCTCAATGTGCAAAACTGATAGACATACCCCAAGCGACTTCCAGCTGTAATTGCAGCAAAAAGTGGCGCTACAAAATATTAGTGCTACGGGGGCAAATAATATTGCAGGCCCCACTTTTCAGGTTTTTATTTGTTAAAAAAAAGTTTAAAATGTCCAAGACCTTTCGTTCTACTTCACGATTGTGTCCCACTTGTTGTTGATACTTGACACATTTTACATTTTATTTTATATCTTTATGTTTGAAGCCTGAAATATGATGAAAGGTTGAAAAGTTCAGGGGGGCTGAATACTTTCACAAGGCACTTTATATATATATATATATTGTGCACCTATGTCATGAAATCACGTCACTGGCTGGAAGTGTCGGTCAAACAAACCATTCTTCAATGCTAAGTCGGATGGAGACGACGCGAAAATACGTCTTGTAGCACGACGCCCAGAGTTTTGTCCGATACCGTTAAAACATTTAGAAGCTGATAATAAACAAAAGAAAAAAGAAAACAAACCGCTGGGATAGGCTTCAGCCCCAGTACATGGAACCGGGTTGTGGCCACACGAACTTCGGTAAACCTCTGTGTGACCGACGGTTTATTTTCTTTTTTTAAATATGCATTGGACTCAATTGAGAATGCATGTTAGAAAAAAAGTCTGTCGGAGAGAGGTTTACACAACACGCTTCGTTTACGTTAACTCCCTGTCATTTTTTTTTTTTTAAACGCATTGTTCTCAAAAGAGGCAACTTGGCATTATAAATACTTCTTGGGAATTTGAGATTGAGAAGAATTTGGTTGGGCACCATCTATTACGTTTCATTATTGAAATCCATCAATCTTTTCTTGTCATTTCAGATGATATTTCATAGAATGATCTCTTTGAATATCTGTCTTGTCTGTTGTACCAACCAACAGCACAACAAGTCTCCAGCATTGTGTATATCTGCTACGAGCAGTTCTTTTTGACTGGCAATATGGCACCATGACGTCACGTACATGAGCGCTCTCTCTCTCTCTCTCTCTCTCTCCTCTCTCTCTCTCTCTCTCTCTCTCTCTCTCTCTCTCTCTCTCCTCTCTCTCTCTCTCGCTCTCTCTCTCTCCTCTCTCTCTCTCTCTCTCTCTCTCTCTCTCTCTCTCTCTCTCTCTCTCTCTCTCTCTCTCTCTCTCTCTCTCTCTCTCTCTCTCTCTCTCTCTCTCTCTATATATATATATATATATAATACACAGCGGAACAACTGGTTAGAGCATTGGCCTCAGTTCTGAGGACCAGGGTTCAAATCCTGTATGGAGATTGCATGTTCCTGTGGGTTTTTTCTGGGAACTCCGGTTTCCTCCCACATCCCCAAAACATGCATGAATTGGAGACTCTAAACTGCCCTTAGGTGTGATTGTGAGTGCGACTGTTGTTTGTCTCTATGTGCCCTGCGATTGGCTGGCAACCAGTTGGCTGTTTTCGCTTGCCCGATGACAGCTGGGATAGGGTCCAGCGACCCTTGTTAACTCATTGCAACATTCTGCTAATTTTGTACGTGTTTCGGGTTGAGAGTTCGGCATTGTTTAAATTTGAGAAATGCTGGTCCCTATTCCCGTTCTATATTTTGATTCAAGTTCCAAATTATTCTCGTTTCTGATTCTTTTAGGGGGCTGTGTGAAAAAAAACATTGCACGATTTAAATAAAGTGTGACTAAATTATGAAGATTCATTTTCTTAGCAGCCTGCATCAAAGACTAAAATGAATAATTTATTCGGGGTTCTTTATAACCATGATCAATATCAAACCTATAAACTAAAAGACCACATGTGTGGAACCCACCCAATTGACTTCTTATCCATTAATTAATGTTTCAACTGAAAGTTGGATGTTGCCTTGTTAAAATCATTATTTGGAACTGTTTTCTCACACCAAATGATTTATGTGTGCAAGTTTGAATTTGTCTTCCTGTTTTCAACTTGTAGTCTTTTATGTTGAAGGGTACGCACCGGAATTTAGCAATTTTGGTATGAAAAGTAACTTCACACAAGCACCTGTGATGTAGTTATTTATCTATTTTTTTAATGGATGGATCCAAACCCAGTCAACCGATCGCTTTCCCTCCCCACCGACGAGACACAAGGTTAGTGTTTGTGAAACTGAAAGACATCGTTTATGTGAAATTTGTCTCATTTCGTTGCGATTCCAACAACTGCTGACATATTTATTGTCTCTCATCACATACATGGCCAATAAAGCTGATTCTTTTTAGGGCTAATGTTTCGGGATATCGATTGGGTTAGATTTAGGGATTTATGGAAGCAGCACCGGTGAGCCCCACTGACTGGATATCAGGGTACAGAATCAACATGAATAGCACTTAATACTGTATATAGCCTAACACGGGCCACTACACTACCAGTGCTCCCAGGGAAATACCTAATAAATGGCTCCCAACAGGGGGATTGCGGTTCTTCCAACAATCCATTACTATTTCATATAGTATTGCTCAAACACAAGAGGCAGACAAAGACACACTGAATCAAGGCAGAAAATATTGCAGAGTATATAGATCTCTTTGGACCTTTGTGTGCATTATGGCTCATCTGCATTGCATGGCTATCCATCCAATAAGCGTCATCTCATGCAACACGCCATGGAATGAAAAGAGACCATCACTCGACTATTCCTTGATATACATACAGCAGTTGTGTTGCGTGTTTATGGATTAAGCAGGGTCCACTAAAATACTACCGTGGTGTTAATGCAAAAGAAGGGGTTAGAGGCTGGGTCATCTGTCACCACATGAACATGGAAGTGTTAAGATCCAAATGACCGAGTAAATGATGATCAGAGGTGAGTAGTAATGCACTCCATGTACTCTACTACATTTACTCAAGTAACATTTTTCATAAACTGTACTTGTCAGAGGACTTTAAATGTACCGTACTTTTGACTTTTACCTGATCATTTATGTGAAGAAGGATTGATGCTTTTATTCTGTCACAATTATTGAAATCCCATTTGTCACTTTTATTCATCCATTCCTGTGTGTGCATGTCTATTTTTGGACTCCATATATGACTTCCACATAGGGTGCCCCTTGCGCCAATCAGATGACACAAAGCAGTCCAAGCCAATCAAAATGATTCATTTTAGCCGGAGGGGGGAGTTTAAGTTCCAGACTTTGAAAAACAACATCTTTGTCATGCAACTCTTAAATTGTGACTGCCCAAACTCTTTCAGCTCAATTCTAACTTAATAAAAAAAAGGCATACATACTGTATAGGGGCTGATACGATACATCAAAACAATGTATATTCTTTATTATATCCATTTTACTTCAATAGTTTTGTTCTTGTGACTTTTTCTAATGATTCAAGGAACTGACCATAATTTCTCGAGTATAATTTGTCCTGAAGTATAATGCGTACCCCCCAAAGTTGACCTAAAAAAAATAATCAGGAAAACCCTTCTACCAAAGTACAATCTGCACCACTTATTTGGTGCTACCCATTTGCTCAAAATATTTGGAATTATCTGTATTTAAATTTTGTTAGGTTTGTACTTCTATTGTTTTTCAAAAAACTGTCTGTACAACAATCATTAAAAATCTTTGGTAAAATAATCTCGCGACAGGCCAGAGGACACACTTGTCCTGGTCCCTCTAATTGTCAGAATAGAATCCCTCAACTAACTAAAATATATGCTCAATGATGGCATAACATTTTATTAATACTGTTAATAAAATATATTATAGTCTTAAATAAATAAAATATTTAACATTGTTTAAATTAAAAAAAATTGCATTAAATATTTGTGCATACAACTTTGTGCATAGTGCAGTTTATTCACTACATTATACATCCTTGGCCAAGACTTCAAAAGAAGCATCTGACTCATCTCCAATCTGAAAAATATCCATGGTGGCTACCTTCAGTGCTTCACTGTCAAACTCATCATTGATGACTTGGTCCAGTTCCGATGCCTCCTGTATTGCATCATGAACATCCCATCTTACTCCCACATCATGTCATCCTCTGTGCTATTCATACGGTTTGTGAGGAAACATTTTTTGAATTCCAAGAGTTTTGGTTCCGCAGCGTAGCCACATTTAAAAAAAAGCGAGCATTTCAATAGTGTTTGCGCTCCCGTTTTTTTTTTATGTGCCCATGACGCTCGTACTACGTAGTTTGAGCTCACACTGTTTTGATAGCCACCCGAAGCCATTGAGCTATCGTTGTTTCGGACTGCTGTGCTACTTCTGGGTTGGCAGTGTCATTGGCTGAAGTGATGACACATTTCTGTTAAAAGGCACCGCAACTAGCCGTTGTAGTCGACATCTTTTCTTAGTTTAAGTTAAAACAAACTCACGGGCAGTTGTTTCTGATCTTTGGTGCGGTACCAATAAAGATGCTATGCTAATGATCGTAAAATGCAATGCCCCCCCCCCAGTAGGTCAGCGTTCAGAGTTTAGGTTGGTGGTGCATATTACCATAATATATATAAATCTGCAACATAAGATATTGAATATCATACCGAAATGTACATGTATACCTTTTTTACCACTCTATGTACCTGTATGAGTACACAATATGATTGTATTTTTTTATTTTTCATCCATACCTAAATATAAAGCACTATATTAACTTTTTGAAAATATTTTTAAAAAGAAAATATTCTTCTATCCTGCCTTTTTAGTTGAACTGTGCATTTGTTCTCCAGAAACAGGCAGAGATAATAAGTAACTAACCTCTCAACACTATCTTTGCAAATATATTACTAAAATCACAAAAGATTGTGTCCTGGTTTAATATCCAAAACAAACTTGTTGTAAGAAGTTGAATCTCAGGATTGACTGCCAGATCAGGGACCATCCAATACAAGTAACTCTCTTGCTCCTTACCTGAGCCATTTGAATGAGGGGCTGGCAGGCCCAGGACAACTGACTGTTGCTTCGAGATACACACGGACCTGCACTGTCGTAAAGATAAAGAACTATAGAAAAATTCTGATATTACATGATGGAAAATAATGTACCCTCAACCAATCTTTTAATGGGTGGTATTCTAACTGGTCTCCCCACATTCCATTGGTAAGTTCTGAATCCTGAAATCTGGTCTGAAGGCTCGGTTAAAGTCCTGGATTAAAGGGGTTGGAATAGGGGTTTGGTCCCCAAATTCAACTCCAACAGTCACAGTTTAGGGTTGTTTTGCACATCAGTGACAGACAGTGTTGCAATGCATGAAATGGCGGCATGCAACGGCAACATTAAAACCCAAATGGGGGACACAAACAAAAATAAGAAAAATAAGGCTGTCAGACCCGTGTCGACTTGTCAGAGAGTGCCTGTCACTTCATTAGCCAAGGAAATTAAAACAGGAGTAGCGACGTTGGAGTTTCGGGGTTAATGCCAGGGAGCTGGCACAAGACAGACAACAAGGCAATTGAATTACTTTTCAAAGGAGCCATGTTACCAAGTAATGGCTTTTTATGATCCCGCAGAGGTAATAAGAGAAATTAGGAGTGCTGCTGAGATGGAGATGGGCGACTAAATGGGAAAAGGATTGGATGACAGCATAGCATTTTGTTCTGAATAGCAATTTATACAGTTGTACCTTAATAGTTGTTGCGTCTAAACTCAGAAGCCATATTTCAAGGCTGATGTTAAAACAAATAGGACAGTATAAATTCATGAAACATTCAAAAAGACTTTTCAGAATGATAATTTTAATCAGAATAAGCACAGGAATGCTTCCAAAGACCGGCACGGTGAACGATGGTTCGTACATCAGTCTCACAGTTCTGAGTACCCAGGTTCAAATCCATCCTTGCCTGTGTTGAACTTGTTTTCCCTTCAGTTTTTTCCTGGTACACCAGTTTCCTCCCACATTCCAGAAACATGCAGGGCAGGTTAATTGTGCACTCTAAATTGCACTAAATTTGCAAAATTTTACGTGTCCTATGATTGGCTGGTAGCCATGCCAAAGAGTGGGACCTGACCTAAACATTTCAGTTCAAATACATGATATTCAGACGCTTGTGCACTGAGCACCTGCAAGTGTGAAAAACCACTGGGTCTATGTGCCATGTGACTGACTAGCAACAAGTCAGACTATAGATCATTGTGTCAAACTCATCACCCGGGGCCCATGTTCAGCTCACCATTGAGATATTGCTTTTTCTAGTCAACAACCACCGTGTAAAAAAAAACAATCACTAATAGAACTTTTTTTACTGGCTTCTATCTTCAAAACCATCCATTGTCTGAGAAGCTAATCCTCACAAGGGTCGCGGAGTGTTGGAGCATATCTCAGCAATCTTCAGGCAGGAGGTGGGGTACATCTTGAACAACTTCCCAAGCAATCACAGGACAAAACACAATTCACACTCACACCTATGGACAGTTTAGAGTCTCAAATTAAACTGCCATGCATGTTTTTGGGATGTGGGAGGAAACTGGAGTGCCCAGAGAAAACCCATGCAGGCATGAAAAAAAGATGCAAACTCCACAGAGGTGGGGTCGGGATTTGAACCCCGGTCCTCAGAACTGCGAAGTAGACAGTCTAACCACCGTGTCATCACTTAAAACTAGTTATTTATGAATATTTTGTGTGTATGTAATATGAGGCAATCATACATCTATATGATAAAAAAATGTTCACCATCATAATGGCCCTCCGAGGGAAAACACAAGTACGTGTATTATGTGGACCATGACAGAAATTAGTTTGACCCCGTGATATAGAGATCGTGCACATAACTTCACCATTTTCACGGTGCCATATAGCCGGTCAAACAGAGCTGAAAAGACCAGAAAATATCAATGGATTTTGGCAATTAAACATGATGGATGTTGCCCAACCCAAATACACATATGCCTGCGTAGCGATCACCATTTCAGGTAGGAATTATTCCTCTCAATCTCAAATTACCAAAAAGTATTATAATCCCAAATTGGCTCATTTGAGAACAATGCATGTTAAAGAAAAATTGTCGCAGAGGTTAACGGAGATTAAGTGTGACCGCAATCGCTTCAATGTACGTTCCATGAAGACGACCTTTTTTTTTCCCCTCAATCATAGTTAATGAATGCGAGTTTGTGTAAAACCAGGGGTCATTTATTTAAATATTGGTATTTGTATTGAATACTATCTGAAAAGATCGATGGATTCTGGCAAAGGTTAACGTGTCGTCAAACACGTCACTATGTGGGATTTATTCCTGATGAGAACAGATCCACCAACAACGTATTCGTATGCGTCCAGACTTTTATAAGCTTTCAAACCTTTCCGTGTAAATCTCAACAATTTACTCACCAGATCCATGTGTATATCCAGTTGTCCAACACAAGCGGAAGCGAATTAACAGTCCAATTTCTTATCGGGGAAAACATTGATTTCGGCATTAAATACGGGTCCTCTATGCCAAGTTCATCTAATTTTTCCATGTACCGTCGTTTATTTTCAGCTTCTAAATTTCTGACGGTATTGGACAAGACTCTGGGCATCGTATTACAAGACATATTTCCGTGTCGTCTCCAACTGACTTAGCATTGAGCAAAGCTTTGCTTGACCGGCAACATGGCGAGGTAAGGAAAAGCTACGTGATTTTATGATGTAGGTGCATGAGCTCTATAGTTGCTTTAGATTCCCCACTATCTTGAAAAGGGTAGATGGGAGAAAATTAGTATTAGCATTAGTAATGCCAACATGTAGCGTTAAGTACAATACTCATCGGCATATATTTTCCGGGCTCCATGAATATAATTGTACCTAAAGTTTAGCTTTAGTTTTTATTCAGTTTGGGTGTCTTCTCCTTGACATCAATTCATGTTCTCACCTTCAGGCTAAGACAGGAAAAATATGTGAGGCTTAAAAAAATAGTATGGTTTATGTGAAAATTGTGTTATATTTAGTGTGGGTATTACAGTGGTGTGAAAAATGTTGGTCTCCTTCCTGATTTACTAGTTTTTCACATGTCACACTGAAATGTTTCCCATCATTGGAAAAAAAATACATAAAGAAAAGTAAACACAAAATGAAATTAATACATTTTGTAGAGCTTTGGGACTCCAGCGAACCACAATCACAAATGGTGAAAACACAGGAAAACCGCCTCAAGAGTGGCCAGCCGACCAAAATTACCCCAAGACTAATGCACTTGATCATCAATTGCATTCAAACCACTATGTCATACAGGTCAGGCTCATTTTGACCTGTGTTGTGCATAAAACAGTGGAAAATAATGGAATCTGATGGAAGGAGAACATTCATCTTTGACCAACTACCGATGATTTACACTGTGAGGCTAACATAGGCATGGCTCAGGTGGTAGAGTGGTTGTCTCCAAACCAAAAGATTGTGGGTTTGATCCTTGGTTGCTCTGACCACGTCCGAGTGTACCTTCGCAAGCTACTGAACCTGAAGATCCAGTCTCTTCTTTCAAAAACAAAACAAATTGACCACTCTTGCATAAAATATGAAATATAATCATGCAACAGTCATGAAATTCAAAAGTCAAATGTTTCAGAACTTTTAGCCACACAAGTTCAATGTCCTAAAAATTAAGTCTGGCTCCTGACAAGTCATGCAACTCGAGTCCCCCTCTTCTGATATTCTTCCACAACAGCCCGAGCAGAGTATTTCAAGAGTTGTAATAAGTAAAAGAAAAGCAGCTGTCCTCAATTCTGATTAAATTGTACCAAGATTTATTTGAAATAGGATAAATCAGGAAACAAAAAGGGGGACAAGAATCCCCCAAATGCAGAAAGCGAAATGCAAATGCAGTCAAAGTGGTTGAAATGCAAATCATGCAAGGGTGACTTTTAAGGCAGGCACAAGAGTCAATGTTTAGATTTTGAGTGAGCACATCGCTGGTTCTCATTACTTCATTACTGTTTTCCATGAACATCCCCCTCCCCCACATATCATACTGATCAATCTGGATTTTTTTTTTTCCACATTCGTTCGATTGCATCAAACTTACTGAACTCTTGTAGTTATTCGTAACATCAGGAGTGTTCAAACATGCAAGTCTTTAAGTTGATACCAGAAGCAAAATGTACTGTATTTGGGAACTAGGTTGTACTACAGGGAACATTCATCCATCCATTATATGAGCCGCTTATCGTCAAGAGGGTTACGAGAGTGCCGGAGTCAATCCCAGATATCTTCAGGAACGAGAATGGGTACACCCTGAACTGGTTGAATGTTCATTTTTCATTTATTTTGCTAAATAAAGCTACTGAACGGGTCTGGTCCATTTCACTCTCAAGAATAACTGTGTTCATTCTGTAAAAGTTCATCTGAAATCGGCACAAATAAACTTTCATTATAAATGTTATTAAAAGTGATCCCGTTTAATAAAAAGAGACAGGTAAACAGGAAGAGTCCCCACCATTTTTTTCAAGAAGTCTTAGTGTTCCCATTACTATAATCTACAGGCGGTCCTCAAATTACATGGTACTGGACTTATGCTGTTTTGACTTTATGATGCTTGAGTCTCGTCTGCCATTGTGTCTTTAGCACCAAAGTGTAGAGCAGGGGTCAGGAACCTTTTCGACTGAGAGAACCATGAAGGCCAAATATTTTAAAATGTAATTTCAAAAGAGCCATACAGTATTTTAAAAACTAAGCACAGGTGTATTTTTGCATTTATGTAAAACCAACACTTTTAGAGTACAATAAATCTCTAAATTATTTTAAATAAAATTGTTACGCTTTTGGGCGGCACAGTGGATCAGGTGGTAAAGCATTGGCTTCACAGTTCTGAGGTCCCGGGTTCAATCCCGGACCCCCCTATGTGGAGTTTGCATGTTCTCCCCGTGCCAGCGTGGGTTTCCGCCGGGCACTCCGGTTTCCTCCCACATCCCAAAAACATGCTGTAGAAATAATTGTGATCATAATTATCATACATCTGCTTCCAATAATGAAATGCTTTGCTCTGCTCTAGATAACATGGCAGCCTCCTAGCAGGAGATAGCAAGAACAGAAACATCTAATCATTAGAACTGTTAGAACTGCTGCGTGTTAAAGAAATGATGACCACACATGTATTCAGCAGTCTTCCACACATGCACACACACATGAACAAATATGTACACCTTGTTTCAAACTGTTTTACTTGTCGTCTCCTTTTTGTAACATCCATGTAAATAAGGGGTGTCTTAAAACTAAATAAATAGAGGTGCTGAGGAAATGATAATCAGAGAGTGCAGTGGTGACTTGTACGAGACAGTTCCTCTTCTCTCTCCTCGCGAGACTTGGTGTCTTTGCTTCCTTTTTTGTCCTGTTTAATGAATGTCTGATTGGTCAACCTGACACATGCAACATTAATTGGACACTCTAAATTGCCCCGAGGTGTAATTGTGAGTGCGACTCTTTGTCTCCATGTGCCCTGCGATTGGCTGGCAACCAGTTCAGGGTTTAGCCCGCCTCCTGCCGGTTGACAGCTGGGAGGGCTCCAGCACTCCCCACGACCCTTGTGAGGATAAGCGGCAAAAGAAAATCGATGGATGGATGGATAATACGCTGTTGCTCACCAATGATGACAAAAGTACTTACCATTAATGCATCAGCTCGTGCTGCACAGTTTTGATGATGGCTTTGGAGTTCGTACATTGTCAGATTAAGCTTCACGCAGGCGTTGAGACTTCTATCCATTCGAATGTAATTAAATTTGATTTGTCATCATGCTGGTACGATGGTGACAGGTTCTTGCCGACAAAGGCATGTCTTTTGTTCATTTGATTATCTTGTCTTTATGCGAAGTTCGCAAAATGTTAATTGGCAACGTCAAGTATGAATGATTTGGCATACTCCCCATCTGTGAATTCAAAGAAACAGCAGAACCCTCCCTCTCCACAAAGGCTGTCCATTTTTGTTGAAAACTTTGGTAGTCCTCAATTTTTTCTTTGAGCGACCTTTGCCAAAAGCGTTTCCATAATTAGTTGTTCCGACAAGATCGGCGTTAAACCCTTCTGCGGCAGTGGACATTGCAAATTCTACAGCAACCCTAGTAGGGTAAAACTGTCTCTGCGTCAGTTGCGTTGCCTCCCAAAACAAACTACCCCAACCCCACTAGGACAAACCTTCTCTGCACAACAGAAATCACATGTACAGTATGTCGTTATGCGGGCTCCGTGAGCCATATACAACCACCAAAAGAGCCGGGGTATGGCTGGCGAGCCAGAGGTTCCTGACCCCTGGTGTAGAGTGTCTATGTGCCATAATTTACTCAGTATCCACGCCTTCTTCATATCATGACCCCAAAAAAGAAAGCAGACTCTACGGGCGATGGTGGTCCAGCCAAAAAGAAAGCTATTATGACAGAAACAAAGCTGGATATCATCAAAAGGTCAGAGAAAGGCGAGAACCATAGCCCTAACCTTTCAAAGGCTAAAGTGATCACAAAGCAGCATATACCCATCCTAATTGAGATGGAAAAATTACTTATAATTTGGATCAGAATTAATGTCGGCTTTCTATCAGCCTTATGTAACTGTAATTAAATTTCACTGTATATAAAGTAAAGAAAAAGTTCTTTAGATAGATATTTTGCTCCAGCTTGTGATTGAATCAGTGATCAGTTGATGTAATCATGCTCATTGGGTAGAATGTATTATATTTACAATTTCACAGCTGTGCGAAAATTAACGCGCTGAGTGCATCTCTCTACCTAAAATCACCTGGAAGTCAGTGAATGGGGCACTGATTGTTGCAAACAGCCTCTCAAAATATTCCCCACGCTCTCATTTATTGCCACCCATTTCCTCACTTTGCTGCCACCCGCTTCTTCCATAAACATGCAGCGGTTTTGCATAAAAACATAATACAGCTAAAAAAAAATACAGTACAGTGTATTTTATGTGGAGCCTCAAAACCCCATACAGGGTCATGTTGCAGCACACTGGCAGATATGTCGTTAAAATGGCTTTCTGCGTGGTGTCAAGGCTATAACGGCCACATCGCTCAAGGGTGATGTGGGCCTTAGTAACTTGCAATTGCAGTTTACCACTGATTCAAGCAAAGGGTGCTCAAGTTTTTATATAGTGGAGGAGGGATGAATCATGATTCAAGTGTGTCACTGGGGTGTATTTTAGCCATGCCCCCCAAAAAATCTGGAATCTTTGCACACATTTTCATCAATTACGCTTTAGAAACAGTTTTCACAGGGTTCATTTTCACAGGGTATGGAGCTCGTGCACCTATGTCATCAAAACCCGTCACTGGTGGGAAGTGTCAGTCAAACAAACCATTCTTCAATGCCTGGTCGGTTGGAGACGATGTGAAAATACGTCTCATAGCACGACACCTGGAGTTTTGTCCGATACTGTTAAACATTTAGGTACATGGAAAAATAAGACACACTTGGCATAGAGGACCCATATTTAATGCCAAAGTCAATGTTTTCGCCGATAAGAAATTGGGCTATTAACCAGCTTCCGCTTGTCTTGGACAACTGGATCTATACATGTATCTGGTGAGTAGGTCGATTTACACGGAAGAAAAGTCTGGACACATACAAATACTTTGTTGCTGGATCTGTTCTCAATCCAGAATAAATTCCACATAGTGATGGAGCCACTCAGATTTTTGTAATACAAATACAAACATTTAAAAAATGTCCCCTGGTTTTACACAAACTCGCATTCATTAACAATGATTGAGAAAAAAAAAAGACAGCGAGTCGGCTCTTCCGTACATGAAGCGTGCTGCGGCCACACGTTAAATTTTGGTAAACTTCTCCGTGACAAACTTTTTTTTTTTTTAAATATGCAGTGTTCTCAAATGAGTCCAGTGCGTATTTCAAAAAAGAAAAACTGCTGGGATAGTGCGTTGCAGCCACACGAACTTCGGTAAACCTCTGTGTGACCGACGGTTTATTTATTTTTTCTAAATACGCATTGAACTAATTTGAGAACAATACATATTAGAAAAAAAAAAATCCTGTCGGGGAGAGGTTTACCGAAGTTTAACATGTGGCCGCAACACGTTTCCATGTACGTTGGAGACGATTCCCTGTCTTTTTTTTTTTTTAATGCATTGTCCGCAAATGAGCCAACTTGGCATTATAAATAGTTCTTGGGAATTTGAGATTGAGAAGAATAATTCCTACCTGAAGTGAAGTAATCGCTACACAGTCATGTGTATTTGGTTGGACACCATCAATCACGTTTAATTGCCGAAATCCATCGATCTTTTCTTGTCTTTTTAGCTGGTATTCCACAGAATGCTCTCTTTGAATATCTTGTCTGTTCTAACAACCAACAGCACAACAAGTCTCCAACATTGTGTATATTCTGCTCCGGTTCAATGTCCCTCCACACTGATGAGCAGCTCTTTTTGACCGGAAATATGGCGCCGTGAAAATGGTGATGTCACATGCACGAGCTCTATAGGGTCTTTAGACTATTAACTATACACTGCAGTTCGCAGAGCACTTTGTGGGACACACCAAAAATCACAATTTCATCAGAAAATATTTTGAGAGACTTAAAAATTTACAGGCAGGTGTGCAAATATTCGGCCACTTAGAATAAGACCTCGGAGTTGAATTATGACACATTTTCAAAATTACTGAGTGAGGACGACACAAAGGCACTTTGTAGTGAGATCAACCCTGTACCCTGCCACACACACAAAATTCACTGGTGGAACTTCCCCCTGATTTCAGTGATTGATGGACTGCTAATAGAAAATGTATCAGTGGAATTTCAATGCGATTCTTTCTAGACTTTGTGAATTCTTGTAACATGACATTTTAGCATGCTCCCACTTTCAAAACATTAAAACGTGCCATTTGAATATCGTTTGTAACAGTGAAAAGCAGGGCATACCAAAGAGTTTAAAGGTCATGTCGTGCAAAAGGTTGATGAACGGGTATTACTTCATTTGTGGGTGTTAATAAGGTCATAGCAGGAGTCAAGAGATGGAGTGAGACCATGTGTCGGCATGGCCTGTCCAAGACCACCCAGCAGCTTAGCGTCGGCAGACTAGGCAAGGCCATCTAGCTATCCATCAGCGGCCTGATTGTTTTATTGCTTATTGCCAGCAGACTCTGGTTTGGGATGGGCAGAAGAGCTCGGACTCGCTGTGTAATTACTTATCAAATAACAAATTGTTACTCCTTGTACTGTTCTGAAGTAAAGAGATGGCTTTCTTCACCAAATGAAAAACTCAATTTGATTATTTAAAATCTATCTACAGCTCCCTGGTTATGTATGCCCTGGCCACATTTTTTTTGGGGGGGAAGGGGTCGCAGATTCAGTCTTAACACCTGAAAAACATATGTTGGCGGCTTTAAGCAACCTCTGTCAAAATGCTTCATTTTAGTTTAATACAGCCTTCTTTAGTTAACTGGGATCGGCTCTGGCACTCCCACGACCCTTGTGGGGATAAGCGTCTTGGAAAACGGATGGCTGTACAGTATGGCACTCCCATGTTAAGGAAACACTTTTGTGCCGCACAAATAACGCTAATACACTGGTCTTTAACCAGGATCCCTTGCTATACTATGGCTGTGGTCTGTTTTGCATGTCTCAGTGCAGTCAAAAGTGTAAATCAATGATGGCTAGCTGCTTCTACAAGATTAATTTCTAGTTAGCAGTAGCTGGCTAGCTTTCGTCAATCATCTATCACGATGCGTTGAATGAACTTTGTACAACTTCATCCAATTGATCTGAGGATGTCACATTCTGCTTTAAAAATTCATGCGACTTCTCGAGCACCGCCATGGGACAGGAGCCCCAATGAGAGTTCCACAGAGATGATTGTCTCAGCGAATAACGTGTCCTCGAGCCACATGATCAGCTAACAAAGCTATGGAAGAAGTCTGCATATGTACAGTAAGTCAGAGTGACAGTGAAAGTGAATGTGGCATCGCAATGTTGCAGCGCTTGTCAGAATAAAGAACATAGTATAATATTTTTTTATCCATTTGGTTCGATTAAAAAAAATATGATTTGGGATCCATTTTTGTTAGATATACGCACGAGCCAATTTGAATTACCACAGATTTTTTCGTGACTCTGCTGGTGATGGATGTGCTTTAACATGTTGAGTGGCGCTTTTATACTCGCGTGATGAGTTTTCAAACTGAAGTTGTGAACGAGATTTGACTTCTGTGCAGTGTCTTGCTGTTCTTTTGTGCTCAGGGAACAGAAGCTAATGCAGAGCTGATGTGTGAGCTTCAAAAGGCCAAGTGAAAGTGACCCCCGCCAAGGCCTTTGGGGTGGGCTTGCTAACCGACTGCCGGTTGAAACGTAGGATGATGCCATGTCGGTCCACTCTTAGGACTGCTGGAAGTGCTTACATGCAAACTATTATGTATTAGAATATGTTTACAAAGTCTCTTTACAATTAAAAGAAATATTCTGAAAGTATTTGATGAGATATGATAATCAGATTTTATAACATTGCATTTGTGCATTTCATAAAACCTTGATGAAATAGGTTCCGGTATATAAACCCCTGAAAAAAGACTACTCAAGAAAAGAAAGGCACAATGCGTGTCACGGATTATCCATTTTCAGTACCGGTTTTCAGCTATCTTCAGCCGAGAGGTGGCGTACAGCCTGAGCTGGTCTCCAGCCAATTACAAGGGATACATAAACATTTGCACTCATATTCATACCTATGAGGAATTTAGAGTCTTCGTTCAACCTACCATGCATGTTTTGGGATGTGCGATGAAACCACATCTGGAGTACCTGGAGAAAACCTACACAGGCACTGGTAGAACATGTAAACTTCACACGAGTGAGACAAGGTGAGGTGAGGTGAACCTTGGTCCTCAGAACTGTGAAGCAGATGTGCAAACTAGTCATCCACCATGCCGCCTGTATCATGGTTTATTGAAACAAAATTGGATACGTGGATTCAGTGAAACTCCAGGATTAAGCATGAAGTACAGCCACGGTTACAGTCGTAATATCTTCATGGCCGAAAAAAATTCAGCGAGAAAAGTAACACAGCAAGACATCAAGTACTCTCTTGATGTACTTTACTGTGCGAGTGGGGCCATACAGAGCTGCTTTAAATAAAAAAAAAAAAAAACAAACAAACATGAAATTCTAATATCATAGTTTCCATAGAGTGACAAATGACTGTCTTTTGTAGCAGCATGAAAGCTGACTTGATAGAACACCTGCTTCACATTTCTGAAGACCTCGGTTTGCCTGTGTGGTGTCTGCATGTTCTCCACGTATCTGCTTTTCTCTGCGTACTCTAGCAAAAGGTTCTCCGTGATAGCTGATTGTTTGGTACAGTGAAGGACGCCTAGAGTGTGTTACCGTGTTTTGCCGCAAAATTTAAGACACCACTGAGGGCTACTGAAGACATATACAGAAGAGGCAGAAAAGGTCCCCAACAAAACCTCAGTCATAGCTGTTCCCACAGAGCAGACAATACAGTACATACTACTAAGAACTGTAGGTGCTCCATATATGTACAAGTAGCAGTTGTTTGAAGGTTGATAATTATCCTAACATCTATGGTCATTTCACAAACCAGTCCATGGCATTTCACATTATATGTTCGCATTAATCAAGCAGACTCTTATTAAATTATATTACATGGTTTGGTTGAAAATTTTTATGTTTAAATTGGGGAGGGAATTTAATGCATTAATGGTGTTTAAGTACAAACAAATTAATTAGCTGAAAAATACTTACTTTAACCCCATTTTGTGTTCCAAACACAGCAATAACCTCAACTAAATGTTTCTTATAGTTGCCGATCATAGATGCACAACGATCTGGATGAATTTGGGCCCATTCCTTTTTACTAAACGTTTGTCGTTCAACAAGATTCCTGGGATGTCTGATGTGAATAGATCTCTGAAGGTAAAATCCATCACATCTCAATCGTATTGACATCAGGACTTGGGCCACTCCAGAACATGCATTTTTCCCTTGAAGCCATTCTGTTGTTGATTTGCCTTTGTGTTTTGAATCATTGTTGCAACTTGTTGCATCCAGTCTTGTCGCCTGCATGCTCTTTTAAGCTTCAACTGTGGTACAGATAGCCTTGAATTCTTTGGCAAAACATCTTTATAAACTAGTGAATCCATTAATGATAGCAATATGTCTAGGTCCTGAGGAACAAAACATGCCGATACCATGATGCTTACTCCATCATCCTTCACGGTTGGTGTAAGGTTCTAATATAGATGTGCGGTTCCATTTTTCCTCCACACTTGGTATTGTGTGTTCATCCTAAACAAATCAATCTTGATTTCATCTGTTCACAGAATATTTTGCAAGTAATGCTCTGTAACAGAGTGTTCTTCAGCAAACTTGAGACATGCAGCAATGTTTTTATTTATTTTGAACAGAGTAACGTTTCCTCCCTTGATGTCCTCCCATTAAACTCAATCTTGTTTGTGCAGTCACCTTTACAGGATGGCCACTCCTTGGAAGAAAACCAAAAGTGCCATACCTTCTCCATATAAAGGCAATGCGTCTAACCGTGAAGTGATGAACAACACTTTTAGATGTACCTTTGTAACACTTCTAAAGTTTTGATGTCAACCCGATTGAGATGCTGTGGCATGACGCAAAGAGATTCACACCGGACTTCCAATGAAACTTGAATACAGCAGTTTTGTAAATTGGAATGGTTCAAAATTCACCCTGAAAAGGTGTGCAAGTCTCGTCTGTAACTATAGGAAATGTTTGGTTGAGATTATTCCTGCCAAAGGAGGGTCCAACAAGTCATTAAATCCAAGGGTATGTTATCCTTTCCTCATTGCTCTGTGGACGTTTGTTATTTTCTATAAAAATATAAAAACATTTTTTGTGCAATATTTGTTTCAGCAGACTCAATTCTTGTGATGTAGCTGAAGATCGGACAACATTTTACGAACAATTTATGCAGAAACAAATTCTAAAGGGTTCACAGGCATTACAATTATAATGATAAATTATTGGATAATCTAATAATAGTAGCAGGCAAAACTTTTGTTTAATTACAAATGCTATTAATAGTGCCCTTGTTTACACAAAGGAAAACTGATCTTTTGAACAAAAGCCTCTTTCAGTTTCTGCAAAAACTGGAGTATTTGAGACATGAAAGAGACAGATGGGATTTTTCATCTTGTGACTTTCTCCAAGAATCAAATTAAATGGGACGTTTGCATTTTCACACAGTGCCATGGCTCCCCATAATCCCATATCTAGATAAATGGTGGTACAAGCGAGTATAAGATGTTTATTATGCCACACCTTCATTCTGTTTTTCTGCAGTTGCCTTTCACACTGGTGCCGGATCACCTCTGGTACTGGAAGGTTTCTGACCATGAACAGCCTTTTTAAGATCATGCCACAGCATCTCAAAATGATTCAGGTCAGGACTATGAATGGGCCACTCCAAAGTCTTCATTTTGTTTTTCTTCAACCATTCAGAGGCCCCGTAGCTAAGTGGTTAGAGCACTGGTTTGGTAAACCAGGGGTTGGGTGTTCGTATCCCACTGGGGCCTCCACTCCCTGAGAAGGGTTGCGTCAGGAAGGGCATCCGGCGTAAAAATTGTGCCAAACATAAATATGCGTTCATCTGAGATGACACGCTATGGCGACCCTGAAAGGGACAAGCCGAAAGAAACACACATTCAGAGGTGGACTTAGTGCTTTGTTTAGGGTCAATGTCTTGCTGCAGAATCCAAGTCAATTTTATCTTAAAGTCACAAACAGATGGCATTTTGGTTCAGCATTTTCACGTCAACATTAGAATTCATGGTTCCACTTATCAGGGAAAGTCTTCCAGGTCCTGATGCAGCAAAAAAGCCCTAGACAGTCACATTATCACTGGCATATTTTACTGTTGGTGTGATGTTCTTTGTTAAAAATGCATAGTTACTTTTAAAATAGATGTAACAGGACACACACCTTCCAAAAAGTTGAACTTGTCTTGTCAGACCACAGAGCATTTTCCCCAAATTCTTGGGGATTAAGTAGATGTCTTCTGGCAAAATTTAGATGAGCATGAATGTTAATTTTTCTGAGCACTTGTCTTTGAACTCTGCCATGCAGGCCATTTTTGCCCAGTCTCTTTCTTATGGTAGACTCATCAACACTGTCCTTAACTAACACAAATGAGGTTCTTTCGTTATTGTGGGGTTTGCACTCCTGGAGTAATTTTGGTAGGCTGGTGATTTCTGGGAACGTTTACCACTGTTCTATGTTTTTGCCATTTGTGGATAATGGCTCCTACTGTGGTTTGCTGGAGTCCCAAAGCTTTAGAAATGGCTTTATAACATTTTCCACTCTGACAAACCTCAGTTACTTGTTTTCTCATTTTGTTCCTGAATTTTTTAGATCTCGGGATGATGTCTGGCTTTTGAGGATCATTTGCTCTACTTCCCTTTGTCAGCCAGATCCTATTAAGTGATTTCTTGACTGAACTGGTGAGGCATTATCAGGCCTGGGTGTGGGTTGAGAAATTGAAATCACGCATGATAAAACCACAGTTTTTAACGGGCATGGGGGGAAGACAACCACTTTATCCATGTAGGTTTTCATTTTTTTTCCTTCTAATAAAAAGAAAAACCCACTTCATTTTGTGTTTAATTATGTTGTCTGAGTAATATTTAAGTTCGTTTGATGGGAAAAATGAAAGTATGACAAACATGGAAAAAAATAAAGTGGGAAAACACTTTTTCACACTGGTGTGGGAATGGAAGCATGTCTGCGAAAGCAGCTTAGGTGTACATTTTAACCATGAGCAAAATATACATTTTCTCTCTGATCTTGTCTCAGTTTACTCAAAAATGTACTTTGTGTGAGGTAAATACAAAGCTGTTATCTTGCTGGATGAATGGCAACATGGATACACAGGTTCGCTATACATTCTGCCATTTAAGTGGAATAGTGCTTCATTGTTCTTCCTTTCGCTGGGATAGATAGTTGACATTGTCGTAAATACTCTTTTTTTAGACCAATAAAGTCAAACTGAATAATTTCTTGCAGCAGAATCCCAGGTTTGTGGAATGTAAACAAAGTGAATAATTGTTGCAATTAAGATTATTTGCACATTTTCAACTATAACAGTGATTGTTGAGGTAAAACATAGCTGTTAGTCACAGATCATGACTAATGTAGTCTTGTTTTCATTTTAGGTTAACAGTTCAATGTTAAAAGTCAATTTTATTCCAAGTAAGAGTGTCTCTTATGAGCAAACGTCCACGTTCTACACCTGGAGCTTTATGACTGTGCCATGTTGTGTCAGAATATATTTTAAAGGGTAGAAATGGGTAGAAGCTACGCTGTCGTTATTTTATTCCAGCGAGGTGAACCTAAGGGCTGGAGAATGGGAAAGACTCATGAGGGCAGAGGCTTATTGGTGGGAGGCCGAACATGAAATCGGCGTACATGTACTGTAAATACAACACAAGCTGGTTTAGTGAGCAGGACAGTCCTTGAAAACCCAAGGACATCTTATCATGTGATTATTTAATTTTTTCTTATAATTCCACAGACCTTATCCATGCTATCATCTTCTTCCCCCTGCTCTGATGACATGTTCATCAAGTGGAAATGAATGCAACAGAAATAACTTAAATCCTCTCCATCAAATTCCCCCCCCCCATACACACACCCTCATGGAGCCACTTAATGCCAGTTCATTTTCTTGTCCTATTTCTTCTTTATCCCTTCTGATTGAGGCTGTTTGAAATAACATCTGCGTTTTGAGCCTGAAAAACAGACTAAAGGGAACTCAAATTTAATGAGGTATGCATCGTGCACGTCCATACGGCACTTGTGTCACATACATATTTTATCAATATTTGTATCCACATACAAAAGAGGCCTGGGTAAGAAAAAAAAAACATTTAAACTGTACTGTTCACTGTGTACGTCACATTGGGCAAAAAAACTGCAACAGACAATCTAAAGCGCTGAACGGATTGTAGGCACCATGCTACCCACTACAGGAGGATATATATATACACACACACACACACACACACACACACACACACACACACACACACACACACACACAACACACACACACACACACACCACACACACACACACACACACACACACACAGACACACACACACATTCTTTTTCGTTCGGCTTGTCCCGTTAGGGATCGCCACAGCGTGTTATCTTTTTCCATCTCAGCCTATGTCGTACATCCTCCTCTCTAAGACCCACTGTCCTCATGTCCTCCCTCACAACACCCATCAACCTTTTCTTTGGTCTTCCTCTCGCTCTTCTGCCAGACAGCTCCATCCTCAGCACCCTTCTATCAACATACTCACCCTCGCCTCTGAACATGTCCAAACCATCGAAGTCTGCTCCCTCGAACCTTGTCTCCAAAACATTCAACATTGGCTCCCCCTCTAATGAGCTCATTTCTAATCCTATCTAACGTGTTCACTCCAAGCGAGAAGCTCAGTGTCTTCATTTTTGCTACTTCAAGTTCTGCTTCCTGGGTGTTTCTTCAATGCCACCGTCTCTAATCCGTACATCATGGCCTCACCACTGTTTTATAAACTTTGCCCTTCATCCTAGTGGAGACTCTTCTGTCACATAGAACACCAGACACGTTTCGCCAACTGTTCCACCCCGCTTGGACGCGTTTCTTCACTTCCTTACCACACTCTCCATTGGTCTGTATTGTTGGCCCAAGTATTTGAAGTCGTCCATCTTCGCTGTCTCTTTTCCCTGGAACTTCACTCTTTCTCCTCTGCCCCTCTCATTCATGCACATATTTTCTGTTTTACTTTGGCTAAACTTCATTCCTCTCCTTTCCAGTGCATAACTCCATCTTTCTCCGCTGGTTCCCCGATTTCACTGCAGATCACAATATCATCAACGAATACATATATAAAATATTCATTTTTAAATATTAAACGATTCGTCACTTTAAACTGCTCCCTTTGCACAATTGACATTATACACTTATCTTTATAGAATTTACATCTTGCACGTCTTATAAGGAATAGTTCCTATAAACAGAAATGTCTCTTGTTCTTTGTTGTTGTTGCTATGTTCCTTGTTCTATATGTCATACCAGGGCAGCGCCGACTGCTGGAGAAAAATTCCTTGTGTGTTTTTACACACACTATTAATGCTGATTATGATTCTGAAAATCGGAATTGACCTGCAGTGTGAACATAGCATTAAATTTTTGTTGAAAAAAAAAAAATGACTAGAGAAGTGTGTCTACTGTTGTGGCTCGACTATGCATGTGTGTTTCTGTGTGGGCGGACATGGTGGATAAGTTGATAACATTTCTATTTTGGATTGGGAAGGGGTGGGGGGTAAGCAAGTGGAAGCTGGTTCTCTTGTGGCAGAAAATGGAATGAAAGGGAGCCAGGCGTCCTGCCAAATGGTAGGAACTAAACTGAAAAGACCATATGTGGGCGGTGGTGTGTGTGTGCGCGCACTGTGTAGGCATCAGTGCTTTAAAATTATTCCAGAGCACGGATCTAGAAGAACTTCTCAAGGTTGATCTATAAGATCTGCTAACAATTTTTGCCTCATTGGAAATAATAGGAAAGCTCCGCTGTGTAGAGTTGTGTTGGTACTTTTAACTACTTGTAACTTGTTCCTAGCGAGGTTACCACACATTTGATCAAGATAGAGGTTCCTCACTGATTTAGCACTGTAGTTAATGTTTTTAAATGTTTATGAAAGCAACAACTTGATAAAAGCAAGTTACAAATAGTAAAATATATCAGATGCAGAACAGCTCTGACAGCAAGCACCCATGTCTTGATTCATGTGTGTAAATTATGTCACTGCGCAGCATCCAAGATATTCTCAGCATGTTGAGTGTACTTCTAAATACTGCAATTGTTAAAAATTATATTATGATAATTGCTGTTAATTATCCCCTAAATAGTATTAATAGACCTTGTGTGTTTATCGCCCCTCTTCACCTCGCTATTGTGTTATTCTTTTATTAATGCTAGAGTCCTTCTTTTTCCCATTAATTATTCACGTTTTGAGAATATGATTCTCAGATGAATGTATAGTCACGGAATTATATATAAAATGTAATTTATAGACAGTATACTTTGCATAAAAAGGAATGCATGCCATTTGTATACAATATATGCACAGGTACAGTGTAACTTTTCTTAATGTGTTGTAATTTTTAAACTTTACTTGTTCCAACGTGCACTGCACACGATCGATGATATTTTACGATAAATTATTATGCATTACACACGATAAATTATGGTGAAAAAATATGTCACTGAACTCAGTTCTTAGAGGGTTCTCTAGTGAAGTTATCATACGTGACGATGGTGGTTCGTCTTTTGTTTTGTGCAACTTTTCAAGACTTGTGATCCTTTTTCCTATCTTATCTATAGCTTCTTGAGGCTAAATATCTTTTCACTTGTACTGTACAACATTTTTCTATCTGTAAAATACTCAAAGCACTTTAACACAACCCTCATGCTCACTGAAATCAAGTTTGCATTCAAGTTTCTCTCCTGATAGCGACATGACACAGGGGTTCGTCCCATGATGTTTAATTGTTGGTTTAATGCATATTTATTCACATTTTTTATCTGATCTGATGACATGAAAAAATAATTACATGTAAAATATATTAATTTAAGTAAAATTACCTGCCTTCTGGTTCATTTAAGGTGCTTTTAATTTAACACTTTGGCAGCACACCAAACTCGGTCAATAAACAAGCTGCTGCTTGGCTACATTCACTCTCCCGCCTAGTATACCTTACGCCGGCCCCCTACACTCTTAAAAGGGTGCACAGTACTTATGCAGCCCATCGATGTGGTTTACGATGACAGCGTCCTTATGTGCTGCCGACCACCGCTGCTGTTAGCAAAGCCGTTTGGGCAACATTGAGGGAAGACGATCTAGACTTCCTGCTTATGGTTACTTTCGAATACAATGATGAAAGTTAAAAAATAAATGATGTTATTTTAAGATGCAATGACTTTCGGAGGACACGGTGTCACAGTTGTAGAGTGTTGGCCTCACAGTTCTGAGGAACAGGGATCAAATCCAGACCCTGCCAGTGTGAATTTTGCACGTTCTCCCCAAGCCTGTGTGGGTTTTCTCCGGGCACTCCGGGGTTTCCTCCCACATCCGAAAAACACGCATTAATTGGAGACTCTAAATTGACTGCTGGGTGTGATTGTGACTGTTGTCTGTCTCCATGTGCCTTGCGACTGGCTGGCAACCAGCTCAGGCTGTACCCTGCCTCTTGCCCCAATGACAGCTGGTATTGGCTCCAGCACTCTCTGAGACCCTCATGAGGATAAGTGGCTCAGACAAATGGATGGATGGATGACTGTTGGAGTGTGTGCAAATAGAAGAATACGTGGTAAAACAAATGAGATTTTCTCTTTTTTAGCGAGAAAGGTTTGGTCTGAAAAAATGCATTGCAAAGCCAAAGTAGAAAGTGCAGGATGAGACTGTGTGTAATGTTAAAACTCCACCTTGGCACACCTTCATCGAGGATGAAAGAATAGACAAGACAATGTATAAAAAGCTAATTCTGTATTCTAAATATAAGGAGCAAAATAACAACCTTAAAACTGTTTGGGAGCACCATTCAGCTGTCAGCGTGTATTACAAAATATCTTGTGTAAGCAATAATTCAGTTTAAATCCAAGAAAAAAAGATGCGGACATCATTGTGAATTTAAAATAATAGATGAAACAAAGTTGGAAGCAGCCTTTCAAATTTATAGTTCATAGTTTTTCATTGGTTTGGTTTGGTTATTAATGTTTTTTTGTGTAGTGAAAAGAACATAGATTTGTACACATTTTCATTGTAAATTTGGAAAAACAAAATTGTTCTTAAAAGTGTTCTGATGGGAAAGCAAATGTTGTAATATGAATCTTTTTATGACTCATGTAACTTCATGAATGACACTGACCTGACTACAGTGGACACGTCTGATCTTGCTCACAGTGGTCAAAAGGAGCGCTCAGAGGCTACGTGTGTTTGTTCAGACATAAAAAATTAGAAGGACCGCTGGTTGGGGGTGTCCTGGTCCCTCTCAAAGCTAACTCCGGTCAGGAGGCAGGCTACATCTTGACCTTGACCTTAAGATACGTAAAGAGTGAAATGCTTGAAAAATGTTAAATGCTCTTAAGCAAAACCTACCTAATAAAAACTGTCTTGGTACACAAAGAACACGCAAACAGTCTTGATTTGCTATATTCAACTTGGGTTAGAGTATATGTTTTGCTGTGTATGGTTGGTTTCTGCCGGTACAGTGCGAAGAGAATCATTAAAAATACAAAGGCAAAAGACAAGAGTAGACCACTGTTAATCCACACACAAAAAGAAGCAACACAGTAACCGGAAGGCAATGTTTCCTACGCCTTAAGATGACAGCCATAATTCTGGAACATGATCAGAAACCTTGTTCTGATGTTTTTAAGTAAGCATGGGAATGTTGTCAAAGGGCTCACCAGGATTGCTTTTTAGTGAAGGGAAAGTCATGATTAGAAAGTCCCCCCACGCCCCAATACTGAAAAAAAAAAAAAAAAAAACATTTTTCATTTCTCAATGTCTGAATTTCCAGTGACCCTTATATTTGGTGCAATGATGCCCATGTCTGTTGCAAACCGCTTTCCTCCATAAGCACCCTGCAATCTCAGGAAAATATCAAATAAAAGTTTCCTTTCAGTGATGGTAATGTTTATTGTTATTTGGAAAATAGCTCATCATTTTGAAGGTGTTGGGATTGGCAGGGTAACCGATGAGGCATTTTCCGAAACAAACAAAAAGCTGCTATGAATTAAATATTTTCTATTTTATTGCGCATTTTATTTTGTCTATTTGAACTAGTTACTACTGCACTCATCGACTTCACTTGCTCCTCCAAAATAAGAGGAATTATTGATACCGTTTAGTGATGAAAAGAGAACCTTTTAAACTGGTTGTTTTGCATGTGGTGCTCAAATTAGAAAAATAAATAACCTCCCAAAAAGATAATTAAATGCAGATTTGAGCAAAACAAAAATTCTGTGGGAGAAACATAAATAGAGACAGAGAGCAGTGATGTTGCCTGAATGACAGTAGATCATTTCAGTTTGTGTGTACATGTGTGTACCTCTTTGGAGCCCGACTTGGCCAGGTAGATGGCACTTTGTTGGCAGGCTTCATCCAAACACACGGGTAGGAGGTGGTCCTGGTAGCCATCGCCATCTGCCAGAAAAATTAAATGTTATCACAAAAAATATATAAAAACAAAACAACAAAGAGAGAGCAAATTGGCAAGAACATAAAAATAATTCTGTGGCCTCCAGAGAGTTTTTTGACTTTATGTAGGTTTATGCTCTGAAATGCATGAGCAACTGAGACTTGACATTGAGATCATGTCCAATTGACACTTTCCTATAGAGGCTGACTTAAATTAGGATGTGGAGACATTAAGAACACAATACAGGTAAGCAATGAATTTTGATCTTAATGTCAAAGGCTACAATACTGATGTCACAAAAATCTGCTGCAATCTATGAGGATGATGGAAATGAAATGACAGGAGACTTTTCAGCAGTATCATGATCCAAAACATACTGCCAAAAAATGGCCAAAAAACACACCCGAGCAAGGCACTAGTTTCTCCATAAAAGAGGCATCTTGAAGCTGTCATTGCAAACAAAGGCTTTTTGTACTGGACATAAATATTAGTTGTGTTAAACTTGTTCCCTGAGTTATTTTGCATTATTAAACCAGCCAGCCATGATTTACGGATTAGAGGCGGTGGCACTGAAGAGACAGCAAGAAGCAGAGCTGGCAGAAATGAAGATGTTGAGGTTCTCTCTAGGAGTGACCTTCTCTCTAGGAGTGACCCAGGTTGGATAGGACTAGAAATTAGCTCATTAGAGGAACAGCCAAAGTTAGATGTTTTGGAGACAAAGTTAGAGACCAGACTTCGATGGTTTGGACGTGTCCAGAGGAGAGAGTATATTGGTAGAAGGGTGAAAAGCTGCCAGGCAAAAGAGTGAGAGAAAGACCCAAGAGAAGGATGATAAAATGTTGTAAGGGAAGACATGAGGGCAGTGGTGTTAGAGAGGAAGATTTTGGAGATAGGCCTCCATGAAAAAAGACGACGTGGTGTGGCGACCCCTAATGGGACCAGCCGAAAGGAAAAGAAGATTCCAGTAGTCTGACATAGTGCACGTGTGAAAGACAAAATTTATCTTGTTGTCAGATCCGAGCACGACGTGTCTCAGACGTGTTGTCTGCACCATGTGGCTGATGTTTTTTTTTAAATGATTATAAACTTTATTGACCATCAGATATTTAGAGTTCTATGTCAAAAGACATGCGATAAGGCTAAAAATAAACTTGCTTTGTATTCAAATATTGTAGTCTGGACATGATGGTGATGCCGAGAAAATGTCTTTTGCGGAGCTGGTCAATGATCGGCAGATCATGACAATAAAGCCAATCAACTGATCAGCATAAAATGATCATGATTGGCTGATATCGATATCCTGGTTGTTTGTTTCTATGTGCTCTGCAATTGGCTGGCAACCAGTTCAGGGTGTACGCCTCCTCCTTCCCATTGACAGCTGGGATAGGCTCCAGCACTCCTGCGACCATTGTGACAATAAGCGGTGAAGAAAATAGATGTGTGTGTGTGTATATGTGTATATATATAATAAATAAATATATACACACGCACGCACACACACAAATAAATATACATTTATATAAATGGCTGAAAGATTCACAATGAGACATAATTTAGTCACTTGGATGGTGACACTGTGTTGACTGTTTATTATTTATTCCTCACAACCACACACAAATGCAGTATCCACCTGCCCTTTCCTCCATGAATACCTTCTTTCATCTATCTCTCTTTAATTCCCGTTGTGCCCCTACTTCTTCAAACTCATCTGTCACTTTCACTCTTTCCTGCCTCCCTCCAATCAAGGTGCCTCCTCTGGTGTGCATCTCCACTCTTTGTTCACCACCTTGCCTTCCATCCTGATCACTCATCATCAGTCCCTCCCCCAGCACAAATCCAACAAGTCGATTGGCGATGGAGGGAAGGGAGCAGGAGGGACTGTTCCGGGTTTCATGAACTCAGAGGAAATATAAGCACGAAGCAATAAACAGACGAAATGGGCCTGAACACAATGAGGTCAAGGTACAGCATAATTGATGACAGGCTATTTTTCTTTGAAATATTCCTAAGTCAAATTGACCCCCATTCAATATATTCTAATAATCATGAAATCCTTTTTTTATTTATTTACTTTTTAAAGATAGATAAATTAGTGAACCGTGATCATAATGATGTGATGGTAACACTCCCTACACATTGGATCTAAGTGAATAAGTATTGGCTATCGTATTATGAACTGTCAATTTTAATTATTTTGTATGGGTTAAATTTTTTTTTTTTTTTTTTACATTGAACATACACAGCTCTGTCTTAGTGCACACGTGGAACATAAGTTGTGAACACTATACTAACAGCTATCTTTGTGGTGTGAGTCCTCCACTGCTAACTCAATGTCTGGTGGTTATGGGTTGTAAACAACAGCTGCTGCTGATGAAGCGGGTTGATACAGATACACGGTCAGCGCCTCCTGTCTTCTGCACCTTTTTGCTTGGCTTTCACTTTTCACTTGCGCCCATTTAGGGCCCTTGTAACGAAACTTAGTCGGAACCGCATTTGATTTGAGATGTCGTTTATACAGCGGTGAGCTTGCTCACTAGCTGGGCGTGATCAAAGGCTTCAAATGAATCTGGGACAAAGTGACGAGAAAACAGCTGCGCATCATTTGGGCGCTCGAGTCTTCCGACCCCAACCTCCTACCGGTTCTTCAACTTTCTCTCTGTTGGAAAGCTAAGAATGTTTACTTTGTTTTTTGCATTCCATTCTGATTGAAAATTGCATCCAAAAGCGGCACAGTATTAACTCAATTTGCTCTTTGCTCTTTTGTCGCTTAGCTTGGCAGAGAGCAGCAATGTACCAATTTTACAAGAGCCATAATTCCAGAATGCTTTCTTTGTACACACAAAACACGGCAGTGACAGCTTCTCAAATTAGCTCATAGAAGACTAATTGACAAAATTGAAAACTAAAGACATTTTCATTGTAATTATTGTTAGTTTTAGTTAGTTAACCTGTTATGAAAAATATCTTTTTTAATTTATAGTTTTTTTCAATTTCAGTTTAAATTATTTTGTTAGTTTCATTTACTACAATAAACTTGATCCAGATGACTACAGTTTAAACGAGGTGTTGTGTCACAGTCTAAAACAGATAACTGCTCTTTCTTGCCTTTAAAAATGGGAATACGTGACACATACTAAAGGTCTAGCTTCGGCTAAATTTGCTTTCTTAGTCCTTGCATGATCAGGGAGAATACAATGAAAAAACGTTTTTGTGTCTATGCATTTAAAACTGTGCTCCTCTGGCAAAACCTCTGACCCCCAACTCTCATTTCCACACACTACCTTACTAGCTGCATCCTTTCAATATCCATGCCTTTTCTACTTGCCGCCATCATACCACTCTCTTTCTCTCTCTCTTCTGCACGCTAACTTCCACACTTCCGACTGAACCCCTTGTATTGCTTCTTGCAAATGCTGCACATAAATTAGGAATTTGTGGAACAAACCCGTTATCACACGTGGTTGGGAATAGTTTCTGTAGTGTTTTACAACACTATCTCCAATTGTACTGCAATTTCAAACAAAATAGGCTAGTCACTTGATAAGGGAGTGCGATATATGGCTAGAAGAGAGACAGCAATGACGAAAAGACAAGAGAAACAGGTTGAAGAGTTGGGTCAAGCTGAATGAGATAACACACTTCATCCAGGGAGGCAGCTCGCTCTCTCCTGACTTAGTTTTTCAGATTAGAAGAACCGTGACCCTCGCAGGCCTCTATCCTTAGCTCACAAGAGCAACGAGGCTAACGTGGCAGGCACCCCCACAGCTGAAGAGCAGTGAGAAAATATGGAATTGGGTTACAGCTGTTGAAAATGAGTTCTTTTACACCATCTTTGGGTTTGAAAGAACAGGGAGATGGAGACTTAAACACACATCCAAGAGTGCACATCCACACAAACACACACCCTGGTGTGTGTGTGTGTGTGTGTGCCCCATGCAATAAATAAAGGGAAAAATGTAGAGAAATGTAAACAAGTCAGACAGTTCTCAGTAACTTGTGAATATTACTTTGGTGAATGGCAAAGTACACAAATCTTTGTGCAAGGTTCAGTTTACACAGTAAATAGTGAAATAAAATGCAGATTACGAAAAGCTATGCAAGTCAATATTAGTTTGGTGATTGCAAAGACAGCAAGTTATTTCTGTTTAAACAGTAAATATTTTGTGCTATGAAAAGTATTGCCCCCCCACTCAAATTCATAGATTTTTGATAGGATATTTTCCCCCACTTGAACTAAGTGTGTAAAAACACTAATTAAGTCATGAATTAACTTCTGGTTAATCGCAAATTTTGGTTGACTTTCATTGATTACACCGAACTCTGATTACCTCCAAACCAGTTCAATGAAAAAAAATCATTTAAACATAACCTGCCCTGACAAATTTAAGTCACACAAAACAACCCCAAAAACTTTAAAAAAAAAGCAACAAAATGACATGATCCTAAGAAATTCCACAACAGTTGAGACAAGGTAATTGACATCATTATGGAAAAGGTTATAAAAGCCATTTCTAAAGCTGAAGGATTCCGGCAAACCATAGGGAGAACTATGTTCTTTACCCGGAGAAACATGGAACAGTGGTAAAGTGGCCGGCCTCCAAAAATGACCCCAAGACAGAACAGCAATGAGTTATCCAGGAGGCCACAAAGGTACTCAGGACATCAGTCATTGACTTTTGACGAGCGCGTTCGCACTCGCAAATCTGCACAGTTGAGCACGAAGAATTACGCATGTAAAATTTGTTACAAGTAGAAAAAATAGAAATTGAAAGACGCTGCTTATTTTGTGTAGTCTTGACATTAATTTACGTGTTTATTTCATAAACGTTAACAAAACAAGCCTGCTCCCTAAACAATCAGCATTCACCCGGAAACAGGAAATGCAAGTTAACCGTACTGAGCATGTTCGAAAGGGATTCCAAAAGCACATGTTCCGGGCTGCTTCATGTACTCCGAGCACATCTACGTTGAAAGTCATCAATATAATGAACCATGACAAAGGAAATTTAGTTACACCAGGGGTGCTCAATGCGCCGATCGCGAGGCAGTCTTGGTTGATCGTGTGACTGCGTGCCCAAAAAAAAAAAAAAAAAAGACGTTAGAATATCATCCAGCTTGATTCAGGTGTGGCCAATACGTTGAGCGCACGTACATAAAGGCGCGTTCTAGTCAGTCTCCTATTTACGCCGGTCAAATCCGAGAGGCTGGCTGCTTGAAAAGTAGATTTTTGGGGGGAATCTGGGCACCCCTGAGTTACAGTGAAAATATTTCTGGGATATAACACATGTAATGTTTCAGTTTCTAACTATAATAAGTATGAGATTGTGATTTACTTTGACTTGATCTAAGTTCTAATGTTAGACTTGTCTGTCCATATAGCTAAATGCAAACGGTCATTTTCCCCCATGGTACCGCGTTATCTTGCAGTTGAAATGTTTCCCCTCTCCATGCTTTATGAAGATATAGATAATCTACTGCTATCTTTCATCAATGGATTGATAATAGATAGCGCTGTAAATTACGCGAGATTATAACAGCACATCATGATGAAATAAAATGATTTGATTATATGAATATTTAGTTTTTAAATTGAATGTCTATTGACCTCTTTAAAAATGTCTGTCTCAGTCTGTGCAGTGTCAATATATTATGATTATGGTATTGGGTAACAACTACATACTTGGGTATAACAACTCAGCAAGTTATTTTAAGGTCTTGAGATTCCATCCCAAATTACACTTACAACTTTATACCTGCGGGCATGACAGACCAGATCAGTACATTTTTTAAAGGACATCTGCGACATCTCTGCTCTCTGATTTGAGAGAGCAGAGCAATACCAGTGAGCTAAAATTCTGGGCCGCCGACATAGGTCAGCAGCAATGTACCTTGGATCAATGCATGAACCAATCTTGCACAATGTAATTAAGAATGTAAATTTTTCATTACCTGAGTTTACTTCAATGACTTTAACTGAATTGAATCATTCAGGGATGCAGTAGCATGTAGTTGGGACAGAAGCTTCTTACCGCCAGCCTCAAGCACATTTCCAAATGTTCATCAGTTAGGCTGGACCGGTAAAATACTCCTCCTCACATTCTGCATCAGTCTTTTCTTACTTGGTCCAGGTCCCCAACTCATTTTTATGCCCTTTCTGAAATTTGGATGAAAACAGATAACATTTGGAGGTACAGTCTCGTGAAAAAGTATTCACGCCCTTCCTGATTTCATTTTTTTTCAATATTTATAGCCATCACACTATTTTCAAATAATCAAACCAAATTTATCGTCACTCAGAGACAACCCAAGGAAATATAAAATGCAGTTTTCATTGACAATTCTATTTATTTAGGCACAAAAGAAAAATACAAACATTTCAGACCATCTGTGAAAAAGCAAATTGCGCCCTGAACCTGATAAAAGGTTGTACCACCCTCGGCAGCAATAACTGAAATAAAATGTTTGAAATAATTGGTGATGAGTCTTTCACATTGCTCTGGGGCAATTGTCCCACTCTTCTTTGCAGAGTTGTTTCAACTCTGCCATATTAGAGGGTTTTCTAGCATGAACTACTTGTTTAAGGTCAAACCACAGCATCTCAATTGGATTTCAATCCGGAGTTTGACTGGGGCACTCCAAAACCTTAATTTTTTGTTCTTTTTTACAGCCATTCAGAGGTGGACTTGCTGGTGGGTTGACCTGCTGCATGATCCAAGAGTGCTTGTGTTTCTGGGCACGAATTGATGGCCAGATGTTCTCCTTCAGGATTTTTTGCTATACAGCAGAATTCATTGTTCCATCAATCACAGTGAGTTGTCCTGGTCCAGAGGTAGAAAAGCAGCCCCAGACCATCACACTTCCACCACCATGCTTCACTGTTGGCATAATAATCTTACAGTTACATTTTTGACTCATCAGTCTAAAGAAAGTTTCTCCAAAAGTTTTGAGGATCACCAAGATGTTTTTTGGAAAATGTGAGATGAGATTTTGTATTCTTTGCTGATACCAGGGATTTTCGTCAAGGAACTCTCCCATGGATGCCATTTTTGGCCAGTGTCTTTCTTATGGGAGAGTCATGGACATGCCAGCGAGGGCTGCAAGTTTTTAGATGTTGTTCTTTGGTTATTTTGTGACCTACTGGATGAATCGTTGTTGCACTCTTGGAGTAATTTTAGTAGTTGGCCGTCCACTACTGGGGAAGGTTTGCTGCTGTTCCCAGTTTTCTCCATTTGTGGATAACGGCTTAGACAGTGCTTCGCTGGAGCCCCAAAACCTTGGAAATGGCTTTGTAACCTTTTCCAGACTGATAGATTTCAATCATTTTTTCGGATTGTTGCATTATGCATTGGTTCTTGGGGATTGATAAGGAGAAAGGTTGATGAGGGCCATTCAATAAATAAGGTGAAATTTTCTTTCTTTTTTCCAATACTGATAGATGCTCATTTTTTAAAATAATTTTTCAACGTAGTCTCCCAGCACTGTCACACTTTTCCCCTCTGTGCACATGCTTTCATATTCCCTCAGCGTAAAAATCTTTGGACTGATGTTTCAGCCGCTCAACCGATACTTCTATTTCTTCATCAGATGAGGACAAATCCGAGAAATCAGCGCTGACAATAACTGTGTTGGAACGTAACCAAGCACATTACAGTTCACATCCGCTCATCTGACTCCCAATATGTCAGTGACCGGGAACATTCAAAATCGTCGATACAAACAACCTTAAACGATATCTGATGAAAATCATATATTTTAAAGTTACAGTACCAATGATATGACCAATCTTATACTTTGTTTTCAATGAGTGGAGTTTCCCTTTAATGTCTTCACTTGTGTAACTAAGTGACATTGGGTCACAAAAACAGAAGAAGAAAAGGAGTATAAGACCAATTGCTGGAATGTCTAGTAATCCAGTATTAATAAAGCACATGCCCTGGGTGTGGCCACCTTCTTGCCCCGTACGCACCTGCTCCTGTGAGCAGCATCCCCATCTGTGCCTTGTCTGCCCTAATTACACCATCCATATATACCTCGTGTCTCTGTTGCCAGCATCACGTTCCAGTGTTCCCTGTTCCATGTTATCTGACTCGTAGTAAGATTAGACTTTGTCTTGTTTTTTTTACCTTGCCTTCTGGCTCACGTTTTTGGATACTGTTGCCTTTTTGGACTGCTTGCCTGTCAACGGACCTCTGCCTGTAATTAAAATCCTCTTGTCAAAATGCCCCTTGTTTCAGGATTCCTGCATTTTGGGTCCTATTCCATGTTGTGCCCTTGAAAGCTCATGTATCAAACTCATGGTCCGGGGGCCATATCCGGCCCATCTTATCATTAAATATTAATAAAATAATTTAATATTAATTAACAAAAATAGTTGCATGTTTATAGGCTTCTGATTTCAAAACTGGTCATCAATCTGTTTGTTTTATCTATGTACAATATCATATGAAACAATTTTTTTTAAATTGGTTAACAGTCATAACAACCCTTGGAGAGAATTCATTACTACAGTGTGGCCCATGACAAAAATATGTTTGACACCCCTGTAATACACTTCATGTGAATTTTTTATTAATCAAACATTTTTAGAAGGCATGTCGTCATCACATTTTTTCATTTGGGGCAGGGGACCAATATGACTCGTTAATAGCAAAGGATTAGTGTTAGGGCTATCATGATCTCATGTTTTTAGAATACATTATCTTACAGATATTTCTTTCTTTACATACACGCTATTGTTGCTGTTTGCCTGAGACAATTTGAATTCAGAGATTATGTTGTCAATGAAGTCCACAAAAAAGGTTACAACCTGCAATCAACTCACACGTTACAGACGATGATGTAGAACATCATCTGTCACTACTAAAGTCACAAAGTAGGCTAATGTAGCAGTTTAGCTACCTCGTCAAACATTAAGTTTAATTTAAATTGGTTTGGGATGATTAAAAATAAAAATGACGTAATTGTAAACGTTTTAGAACAGCTAAGTAACTATCGGTGGGAAGGTTTATGAAAATAATCCAAAACTTTTCTTTCCTTGTAATTTTTTGTTTTTCTCTGTTACTAATGAGGTGAAGTTGTGTGCACTCTAGGACAGAAAGCAGTATCTTAAGTATATCAACCACTGAATAGATACTTTTCATTGACGTCACGCCGACCACGTGTTTTTGTTTACAACGCCATTTTGGATGGCAAGATTGTGTCTAGATATCATGGTTAAGAAGCGATAAGTGTATACTGTAATGTTTTAGCAACAGTCATCATTTGATCTTTTATCTTGAAAGTCCTTTGACAAACGAACACTGTAACCAGAGGTGATTGAGGCAGTTGTGCTGGAGTGAGGAATAAAGAAATAAGTCAAATGTGAAACAGCAAGTATCGTCTTGTGCTCACTAGATTGAGCTATAATACTTCTCCTATATAGCAAGTGTGGTGTGATTGTGTCGACGTCAGCGGGGCGCGACGGGACCGGACGATGAGGTTGGCGGGGGGTTGGGTGGACGGCCGAACTAAATATCACTCATGTTCAAAAGTACAGTGGACTGAGACGACAGCAAGATCATAACATGGTGTCAGAGTGACGGTAGTATAACTACGGAGTCACGAAAAAAAAAAAAAACTCAGGGGAAAAAAAAAAATGAAGACAACGAGGAGGCGTTGGGTGTTCCAACTCATCCAATTTACCAAATGCGTGGCGGCGATTCAAGCAACACGCCAAACTCAGGTTCACGGGACCGCTTATAAACAAAGCTTACGAGGAAAAATGCACTTTCCTCCCGCTGTGGATCGGCGATAAAGGACCGGATGTCAGCAATACGTTGACACTGACCGGAGCTGAAGATACGTTGCTAAAAAAATATTACAAAAAATTCTCTGATTACCTCACTCTGAAAGCAAACCCCATATTTGCTACATATAAGTTTCACAAGAAGTCGGAAGTTAACCGTGAGTCATGTGAGCACTTTGTGACAGAACTCAAGCCGTTGGTTAAAGACTGAAACAACACAAACAGCAGTGAGCTGGTCAGAGACCACATACTTTTCGCTACCAACTCACCGAGTGTGCGCATAAAGTTACTTAGCCAGGGGCCAGAGCACACACTCGAAAAAAGCGATCAGCATAGACTGCTCCCACGACTTAGCAAAAGTGCAGCAAAAGGCTATGGCTAGGAACAACCACGAGGTTCATGTTATCCGCCGCAAACCTGGAAAGCAAAGTTTCACTGCGGGTGCTAGTAGGCATATGAACAGCACAAATACCTCCACAAAGATATGTAACAAGTGTGAAGAATATCACAGTAAATTAGCTGAATGTCCAGCAAAAGGTAAACAATACCTGAAGTGTCAGACCCCTTTTTCTGTCCGTTTTTACAACCATAGGTCACACAATGAAATACCATGATGAAAAGGGCATTATAAGCAAGCCAATATTCACAAAAAGATCACTAAAAAATGCGAGTTCTATTCTACTTTTGCCGTCCAGTGGAGGTCGAAATAAAAGTCATGTGACTCATGACGTCATGTGAAAAGTATCTATACAGAAGAATTTAAGTGGCGTTGCTAACGGACTCAAGAGTTGGCCCTAGAAGATGCCAGATCCATTACAGATCTATCAGATCACTTGGCATTATGATCACGGCTATATAAAAAGCCACACAAAAAAGTGCATTCGAGCATTAGTAACTCCAGCACAAATAGGATCTTGATGTGAATATAATTTTTATAGTCCTGAACGTGTTTATTGAAGTGTCAACATTAAAATGTCATCATCTGTTGTGTTGGCTCTGAGATAAAGCTGTCTACAATGTTTTTTAAATTGAGACCATACCATATGAACTATAACTTTAAATCTAATGACAATTTTCCTGAGTCACAGTTTGTAAATGTGATTGTTTAATTCTGAAGACAGCCACATCCCCACTTATGAGAGCATGTGCTCATGTAAGGTGTTATTTTTACTTGTCTTGAAAAGAATTCCTTTTTATTACCAAATGACTTGTAAGTCAATGTCACATTGAAGGTGGAAAAAAGTTGTCATTGTTTATCATATACAGCTTTTTTTAAATGGTGTTCTCTTAAAAACCGTAGGCGTTACAAGACTGTCACCACAAACAAAGGAGTTCAGATATTCAGTTAGTGAGTTATAAAAACAATTAGGTGCAGTAAATGCAGTTAATCATAATCTTTGTTGTTGTTCATTTAACTTTTAGAGTTGTGAATACTTTTAGTGTTGTGATTTTATCTCCTCCCCATTGTCACTTAGACGTGATCTAAGCTTATTACATAACCACACATTTAAGAAAGCAAAGGTATACAGAAACTTTGGAACGTTATGGTTTTTACCAGTTTGCTTTGTACTCACCAAAATCAGCAAATGATGACTGTCCCACACTGGAGAAAGGAGAGTCTTCAGGCAGAACAGTTTCACGGCTGAAGTTGCCATCCTGAAATCACAGAAAGAAAAAATAAAACACACACAAAATATATGCAAACATATACATAGGCTCGGACACAAACACACAACATAAACATACAGGCATGCAATTGGGTGCATTTATATGCTAAGAGGAAATGGCGTGCTGTAGCCTGGCTGTAGCAGTTGGGAGCATGGCTCCGTACAACAGACCCAAAACTAAAACTTAAAGTGGGCCTGTCATGAAATGGATGATTTTTGGTATATTAATGAAAAACCCTCACCCAATATGGTCCCATGTGTTTTTTCTACCACAAAACATGATTTTCATGTATACAACTTTTTGTAACTCCCACCATGAACATCCTCTCAGGGATTTGTTTTTGAGAAGAAGCAGGAAGTGACGTAAAGGACAGCGGTGCCCCCTCGTGGACTTGTTTGTTTCCATTAGTTTTACCTCCGGGAAGGTAGCTCGTTGTTCCTTCGTCTTAGCCAAAATTCCGGCTCAATGCATTGCTGGACATTCCTTGAACACTCGGGAGAATGGAATTACCCTTCATAAGTTTGAAAGAGAGCCTGTTTGTTGTGAAAAATGGATTGCACGGGTGCAGAGGACGAGGGCTTTGTGGATTCCAAATAACAGATAGGTGTGTATACAGCTACTAAAAAAAAATAATAGTTTGGGGCGGACCACGTAATCGGTCTCCCTCATAACGTAACAAAAGATCCGCGTATGAAATGTGTCGATGTCCGCATACAGCTACTAAAAAAAAATAATAGTTTGGGGCAGACCATGTAATGGGTCTCTCTCATAACGTAACAAAAGATCCGCGTATGAAACAATCGTGTAATATTGCCCTGGGGGCTCGAAACAATAGTGTAATATTGCGCCGGTACCTTCACTCGGTTGTGTGGTGTTGTCCTTTTCGAAAAGAGCTTTGGTGTCAGAAGGGGCGTTGGGAAAATCCCAATATCTCTGTTGTTCGGCTTACTTAGTAGCAGGCACTACGCGTTTTCAACGGCGGAAGTGATGATGACGTCAAGGACAGAGGACGCGACTAATATGGCGACTACTTGGATGTCGAGGGACACTCAATCGCGCAACTTTGTGCATGGATGACGCACGATCCGCTCACATTGATTTTTTTCGTATAGACATTGACGTGAATACTGTTATATGTATTTTTCATTACAATATCTATTTTAGAATGTTTATAGGGATGACAGTCCCACTTTAAGCGTAACGGCTCGTTTTATATTGAGACAAGAACACGACGATAGAGGCAATTCTAATTTCACGCGATCATGATTATTGCTACATCCTTAATCCATCCATCATCTCAGCCGCTTATCCTCACAAGAGTGTTGGGAATGCTGGAGCCTATCCCAGTGATCTTTGGGCAGGAAGTGGGGTAAACTCTGAACTGGTGGCCAGCAAATCGCACACATCCTTAATTTATACACTATACAGTGGTGTATTGATTAATTAAATCGATGTATCAATTTATATTATGGTGATCAAACTTGATCGAGCTGTGCTCAGGAAATAAAGACTTCCAGACTAGCGTTAAACTGTTCCATCCATCCATCCATCCATCCATCCATCTTCTACCGCTTGTCCGGGTCGGGTCAAGGTGGCAGTAGCTTTAGTAGAGATACCCAGACTTCCCTTTCCCCAGCCACTTCATCCAGCTCTTCTGGAGGGATCTCTAAGCATTCCCAGGCCAGCCAAGAGACATAGTCTCTCCAGTATGTCCTGGGTCGTCCACTGGGTCTCTTTCTGGTGGGACATGCCCGGAACACCTCACCAGGGAGGCGTCCGGATCAGAAAACCAAGTCACCTCATCTGGCTCCTCTCAAAGCCGAGGAGCAGGGGCTGGACACTGAGCCCCTCTCGGATGACAGGGATTCTCACCCTATCTCTAAGCGAGAGCCTGGACACCGTGCGGAGGAAACTCATTTTGGCCGCTTGTATCTGGGATGTTTTTCTTTCGGTCACGACCCACAGCTCGTGACCATCGGTGAGGATAAGAACGTAGACTGCCTGGTAAATTGAGAGATTTGCCTCCTTATTTACCATGATGAAGAGACTGATACAAAGTCCACATCACTGCGGACGCTGGACAAATTCCCTGTCGATCTCCCGCTCCATTCTCTCGTCACTCGTGAACAAGACCCCAAGATACTTGAACTCCTTCACTTGGGGCAGGATATGACCCTGACCTGGAGAGGGTACACCCCCGTTTTCCAACTGAGGACCATCGTCTCAGATTTGGTGGTGCTGATTCTCATCCTTCACACTGGGCTGTAAACTGCTCCAGTGAGCATTGGAAATCACAGTTTCATGAAGCCAACAGAACCACATCATCTACAAAAACACCCTCTACTGCCTCTAGAAATCCTGTCCATAAAAGTTATGAAAAAAAATCGTTGATAAAGGCCAGTTTTGGTGGAGTCCAACTCTGGAAATGAGTCTGACTTATTACCGGCAATGCGGACCAAATTCTGATACAGGTCGTACAGGACAGCCCGCATCAAGGGGTCCGGTACCCCATACTGCTGGAGAATCCCCCATGAGACTCCCCGAGGGACACGGCCGAACGGCTTCTTCAAGTTCACAAAACAGATGTAGACTGGTTGTGAGAATTCCTGTGCATCCTCGAGAATCATGCGGAGTGTTTAGAGCTGGTCCACTGTTCCATGGCTAGGACGAAAATCACAGTACTCCTTCTGAATCTGAGATTCGACTTCCCAACGGACTTTTTAAACACATCGGTGACCTCAACCCAAGAGGTAGAAGAGTCCGCTCAGAGAACCCAGACTGAGCTTCCGCATGGGAAGGTGTGTCGGTGGAATTGAGGAGGTCTTCGAAGTATTCTTCTCACAGACTCACAACGCTCTGGAGTTGAGGTCAATAGTGCGTCATCTTCACAATACACAGTGTTGATGGTCCACTACCTCCCCCTCCTGAGACGCCGGATGGTGGACCAGAATTTGTTACATTGTTTTTAAATGTAATCAATCCCGCCTACTATGCCATGTTTTATTTGCAGAGTTGTGGTGTGGAGGGGATTAGCTATGGGGTGTCCAGGGACTGCTCAAGAGTGTTTCAACCAGTTGGGGGGCTGGGCGTGCATGGCTCTAGCCCGATGGTCGGCAACCCGCGGCTCTTTAGCGCTCCGCTAGTGGCTTCCTGGAGCTTTTTCAAAAATGTTTGAAAATGGAAAAAGATGGGGGAGAGAAATATATTTTCTTTCAATATGGTTTCTGTATGAGGACAAACATGACAAAAACATTCTTAATGTTTTCCTGTGCTGAATGTTTAGAATACAATGCCTTGTGAAAGAATACGGTCCCTTTTGCCAGATTTCAGGCTTCAAATATAAAGATATAAAATATTTTTTTTTATCAAGAAACAAAAACAAGTGGAACACAATCGTGAAGTGGAATGACATTTATTGGATATTTAAAAAAATTTTTTTTAACAAAAAAACCTGAAAAGGGGGAGTGCAATATTATTCGACCCCCTTGCATTAACATTTTGTAGCACCACCTTTTGCTGCAATTACAGCTGGAAGTCGCTTGGGGTATGTCTCTATCAGTTTTGCACATCGAGAGACTGAAATTCTTGCCCATTCTTCGTTGCAAAACAGCTCGAGCTCACCGAGTTTGGATGGAGAGCCTTTGTGAACAGCAGTCTTGATTGGATTCAGGTCTGGACTTTGACTTGGCCATTCTAACACCTGGATACGTTTATTTGTGCACCATTCCAGTGTAGATTTGGCTTTATGTTTTGGATCATTGCCCTGGTGGAAGATACATTTCTGTCCCAGTCTCAGGTCTTTTGCAGACTCCAAGATGTTTTCTCCCAGAATGGTCCTGTATTTGCCTCCATTCATCTTCCTATCAATTTTAACCATCTTCCCTCTCCCTGATGAAGAAAACCAGGCCCAAACAATGAGGCTGCGACCACCATGTTTGACAGTGAGGATGGTGTGTTCAGGGTGATGAGCCGTGTTGCTTTCACGGCAAACATATCGTTTTGCTTTGTGGCCAAAAAGTTGGATTTTGGTTTCATATGACCAGAGCACCTTCTTCCACATGTTTGGCGTGTCTCCTAGGTGGCTTGAGACTTTTTATGGTTATCTTTGAGAAATGGCTTTCTTCTTGTCACTCTTCTATAAAGGGCAGATTTGTGAAGTGAACGACTGATTGTTGTCCTATCGACAGACTCTCCCACCTCACCTGTAGATATCTGCAGTTCATCCAGAGAGATCTTGCGACTCTTGGGACTCTTGGCTGCATCTCTGAGGAGTCTTCTCCTTGCTCAAGGTGAAAGTTTAGAGGGATGTGTACACCTGCAGTGGTCTGATACTCCTTCCATTTCAATATGATTGCTTACACAGTGCTACTTGAGATGTTTAAAGCTTGGGAAATCTTTTTTATTGAAATCCTGCTTTAAACCTCTCTACAACGGTATCTTGGACCTGCCTGGTGTGTTCCTTGGTCTTCATGATACTCACTGTACTTTAAACAGAACCCTGAGACTATCGCAGAGCAGGTGCATTTATACGGAGACTTGATTACACACAAGTTGATTCTATTTATCATCTCAGTCAACATTGGATCATTCAGAGATCCTCACTGAACTTCTGGAGTGAGTTTGCAGCACTGAAAGTAAAAAGGGGCCGAATAACATTGCACGCCCCACTTTTCAGTTTGTTATTTGTTAAAAAAGTATAAAATACCCAATAAATTTGATTCCACTTCATGATTGTATCTCACTTGTAGTTGATTCCTGACAATTTTTTTTCATTTAATCTTTATGTTTTTGAGCCTGAATGTGGCGAAGGTTTGAAAACTTCAAGGGGGCCGAATACTTTCATAAGGCACTGTAAATATTAAATTTATTGTAAATATTGAATTTCCAACATTTCTATCAACAAAACTGCAACACACATTTCTATCAGTCGGGCGGGATGCTCGTCAGGTGGCTGTTAACAAATTGGTGGCTGCGTGATGGGCCAAGGATCCCAAGGGGAAAAAGAGAAAAATAACTGAGAACAGCGAATTCAACGTGTCTTCAACTGAATCATTTGCATTCATTGCCAAAGCGGAAGGATTGCCTGAATATTTGCATTGTAGCGAGAAGTTGTCAAATAACAAAAAGAGTAATGTGCAAAGACAGACAAGGCATGCTACATTTGTAGCCGAATGTCCAGTTGGGAAAGAGAGAAAAAGTGCAATTGCAACACATGTGGCGAAATTAAAGGGGCGCAAAAAGAAATTTAAGAAGTGGATTGCATCTCCAAATTCAACTACTACTGCAAGTTTTGTTGCAACCCGGGAAATAATAAAGCGTGGAAAACCGTTCACAGATGGAAGGAGCTGAAAGTCTGAAAACAGAAGTCGCGTTAAATTGGTAAGAACATAATCCTGTCAAAGGCATATATTCAGTAACAGAGTAGCTGTTTTCAAAAGGCTGCTGTTTTATTTTCATAAACGCAGGCTGCATTTTATTGCACTCTGTTTAGTGCCCAGATAAGGGGCACGTTATGCACGGTCCATTTTGTTATTATGAATCCTCAAAATAAAAATGACATCAAAAATTGGATTTCTTCATTGTATTTCTTCAATTTTATCAAAGCAATGAAACTTCTTCTTCTTCTTTTCCTTTCGGCTTGTCCCGTTAGGGGTCGCCACAGCGTGTCATCTTTTGCCATCTTAGCCTATCTCCGGCATCTTCCTCTCTAACCCCAACTGCCCTCATGTCTTCCCTCACCACATCCATAAACCTTCTCTTTGGTCTTTCTCTTGCCCTTTTGGCAGCTCCATCCTCTGCACCCTACCACCAATATACTCACTCTCTTGCCTCTGAACATGTCCAAACCATCGAAGTCTGCTCTCTCGAACCTTGTCTCCAAAACATCCAACTTTGGCTGTCCCTCTAATGAGCTCATTTCTAATCCTATCCAACCTGCTCACTCCGAGCGAGAACCTCAACATCTTCATTTCTGCCACCTCCAGTTCTGCTTCCTGTTGTTTCTTCAGTGCCACCGTCTCGAATCCGTACATCATGGCCGGCCTCACCACTGTTTTGTAAACTTTGCCCTTCGTCCTAGCAGAGACTCTTCTGTCACATAACACACCAGACACCTTTCGCCAGCTGTTCCAACCTGCTTGGACCCGTTTCTTCACTTCCTTACCAAACACACCATTGCTCTGGATTGCTTACCCTAAATATTTGAATTCGTCCACCCTCGCTATCTCTTCTCCCTGTAGCCTTACTCTTCCCCCTCCACTTTTATCATTCACGCACATATATTCTGTTTTACTTCAGCTAATCTTCATTCCTCTCCTTTCCAGTGCATGTCTCCATCTTTCTAATTGTTCCTCTGCACGCTCCCTGCTTTCACTGCATATCACAATATCATCTGCGAACATCATGGTCCAAGGGGATTCCAGTCTAACCTCATCTGTCAGCCTATCCATTACCACTGCAAACAGGAAGGGGCTCAGAGCTGATCCCTGATGCAGTCCCACCTCCACCTTAAATTCCTCTGTCACACCTAAGGCACACCTCACCATTGTTCTGCTGCCATCATACATCTCCTGTACTATTTTAACATACTTCTCTGCCACACCAGACTTACTCATGCAGTACCACAGTTCCTCTCTTGGTACTCTGTCATAGGCTTTCTCTAGATCCACAAAGACACAATGTAGCTCCTTCTGACCTTCTCTGTACTTTTCCACTAGCATCCTCAAGGCAAACCATGCATCTGTGCTACTCTTTTTAGGCATGAAACCATACTGTTGCTCGCAGATACTTACTTCTGTCCTGAGTCGAGTCTCCACTACTCTTTCCATAACTTCATTGTGTGGCTCATCAACTTTATTCCTCTATAGTTCCCACAGCTCTGAACATCCCCTTTGTTCTTAAAAATGGGAACTAGAACAATTTTTCTCCATTCTTCAGGCATCTTTTCGCCCGCTAGTATTCTGTTGAATAAGTTGGTCAAAAACTCCACAGCAATCTCTCCAAATTGCTTCCATACCATTACCGGCATGTTATTAAGACCAACTGCCTTTCCATTTTTCATCCTTTGCCTTTCTGACCTCCCCCTTAGTAATCATTCCCACTTCCTGGTCCTTCACACTTGCCTCTTCAACTCTTCATTCTCTCTCATTTTCTTCATTCATCAACTTCTCAAAGTATTCTTTCCATCTATTTAGCTCACTACTGGCACCAGTCAACACATTTCCATCTCTATCCTTAATCACCCTTACCTGCTGCACATCCTTCCCATCTCTATCCCTCTGTCTGGCCAACCTGTAGAGATCCTTTTCTCCTTCTTTCGTGTCCAACCTGGTGTACATGTCGTCATATGCCTCTTGTTTAGCCTTTGCCACCTCTACCTTTGCCCTACGTCGCATCTCGATGTACTCCTTTCACCTCTCCTCACTCCTCTAAGTATCCCACTTCTTCTTCGCTAATCTCTTTCCTTGTATGACACCCTGTATTTTGGGGTTCAACCACCAAGTCTCCTTCACCCCTTTCCTACCAAAAGACACACCAAGTACTCTCCTGCCCGTCTCTCTGATTACCTTGGCTGTCGTAGTCCAGTCTTCCGGGAGCATCTGCTGTCCATCGAGAGCCTGTCTCTCCTCTTTCCGAAAGGCCGCACAACATTCTTCCTTTCTCAGCTTCCACCACCTGGTTCTCTGCTCTACCTTTGTCTTCTTAATCTTCCTACCCACGACCAGAGTCATCCTACACACTACCATGCTATCCTTCAGATTACATCGTCTGCACAAAATATAATCCACCTGCGTGCTTCTACCTCCGCTCTTGTCGGTCACTATATGTTCCTCCCTCTTCTGGAAATAAGTGCTCACTACAGCCATCTCCATCCTTTTTGCAAAGTCCACCACCATCTCCCTCAAAGTTCCTTTCCTGGATGCCGTACTTACCGATCACTTCTTCATCGCCCCTGTTTCCTTTACCAATATGTCCATTACAATCTGCAGCAATCACAACACTCTCGCTGTCTGGGATGCTCAGAACTACTTCCATCTAGTTCCTTCCAGAATTTCTCTTTCAACTCTAGGTCACATACTACCTGTGGGGCATAGCTGCTAACCACATTATACATAGGTTACTTTCGGCTTGTCCCTTTCGGGGTCGCCAGAGTGTGTCATCTCAGATGAACGCACATATATGGTTGGCACAATTTTTACGCCGGATGCCCTTCCTGACGCAACCCTTCTCAGGGAGTAACCACATTATACATACCAGCCTCAATTCCAAATTTTAGTCTCGTCACTCGATCTGATACTCTTTTCACCTCCAAGACATTCTTAGCCAGCTCTTCCTTTAAAATAACCCCTACTCCATTTCTCTTCCCATCTACTCGGTGGTAAAATAATTTAAACCCTGCTCCTAAACGTCTAGCCTTAATACCTTTCCACCTGCTCTCTTGGATGCACAGAATATCAACCTTTCTCCTAATCATCATGTCACCCAACTCCTGAGCTTTTCCTGTCATAGTCCCAACATTCAAAGTCTCTACACGAAGTTGTAGGCTCTGTGCATTGCTCTTTTTCCTCTGACGATGGATCCGGTTTCCTCCTCTTATTTGTCTTCGACCCACAGTAGCTGAATTTCCACCGACGCCCTGCAGGTTAGCAGTGGTGGGGGCAGGCGTAGTTAACCCGGGCCACGACCGATCCGGTATGGGATTCTTTCGATGAACGCTCATATTTGTTTGGCACAGTATTTGCGCCGCATGCCCTTCCTGACGCAACCCTCTGCATTTATCCGGGCTTGGGATCGGCCTACAGATTGCACTGGTTTGTGCCCCCATAGGGCTGCATTTCAAAGCAATGAAACATAATTCAATAATATTGTAATGAAGTTAAACTTGAGGTGGCAACGTACAACAGAGCAGTCAACGTGGTATGTTGTTCTCCACAGAATGCACTGCAGGGAAAATAAACATTTAATCATGAATGAACATTATGTATTTGTAGCCAACTTAGTCATTTTGATAGTAGGCTAATATAGCTAATATAGATACATACAGCATGCATGGCCTTCATTATAAGGCTTATATAAGGCTTTTAATTTTTTGCGACTCTAGACACATTTGTATTTTGTTTTTTTGGTCCAATATGGCTCTTCCAACATTTTCTGTTGGCGACGCCTGCTCTAGCCTCTGCCTTCACACATTTCTATTACTTACACTATACTTTTTTTGCATATTGGGCACATTTACATACCATATAGTGTGCCCTGGGTGTCAAGCACAAGGGGGACGTGAAGGTAGATCTTGGCATAACTTTGGTGGTCTCCAGTACAGTCGCTCCCCCTTTTCTGCATGGCCAGTTGTCCAGTTTTAATGAATCATACACTTACACATACGCCAGAGGGAGGAAGTACATCATGGGTAAAGATTGACGTGCCGCCTAGCCAATGGGATGCCAGGAAGATGCAATGGCGACACCCAATGGGAGACCAGCTCAATCGCACCACACAAACCAAAATACAGGATGTTTACATTCAGTGGAATTTGTGGAATTCAGTGCCCATTTTTTACCTTTCGTAGCCTGAATATCCTTCGTAACTAGAGACAATATTTTTTTTCGAAAACGTGTTTCGTAACCTGAATTTTTCATTACGAGAGATGCTTATTAGTAAAGGTACCATAGTATTGGACAGAACCACAGTTCCCAGCATGTACAGTTTGCTTAAGCAGAGGCATATGCGCTGGCTTGGCCATGTAGTAATGGAGGATGGGAGAATTCCAAAGGACCTACTCAATGGAGAACTGACACACAAGGAACCCATCCCATAGGCAGACCCAAACTCCGCTTTAATATGTCTCCAAGAAAGAACTGAAAATCCTTCATATTAAAGTGGACACCTGGGAGGCCACTGGTTCTGACCAACTGGTGTGGAGACAGGCAGTGAAAGACAGGCTGTCAAGCTTTTAGGGGACACTTGCTCGACTGTCTGAGGCAAAGAGACAAAGAAGAAAAGCTTCATCCTGGCCAGATACACCAGCAACTCCACTCATCTGTTCTGAATGCTGGAGAGACTCACATTCCTGTATCAGCCTGACCAGCCACACCAGACAATGTCTTCAACTCCAGTGAGCAAGCCCATAGCCTCCAGAGACACAAATGCCAAAGAAGAGGTTTCCCTTGCCCGGACCTATATAACTCTGTACTTATCAAATATAAAATTCAGCCAAAGATGAATGCATGATAAAATGTGAATGTCAAATGGTGTGCGCATACAATTGAGTACTCAATAGACAGAGATGGAAGCATATGCAGGTGCATGAATCTGACAATAGCATTCATCACTCATTTTAGCTCATTTAAAAATGTCAAAATCATTTCAAATTGCAGTAGTTGTGAAAGGCAGATTTTCAGAAATGGTTATGCTAAGTTTAGCTACTGATGTGTAAACTGTTACAATCAAGCAGATTGCAATTTGAGAACATTAATATTCACTTTCCTTTGCCTTTAGGCTGTGAACCAAACTTTCCAGCAAATAAGCTTGATGAATACATCCTCGATAAACTGAACCTGAAAAAAATCCCTGGGGTGTATAATCGAAGGTTGAAAATTCTAGCGCTTTATTTGCACATTTTTCCTATATTTTTTTCATCCCTGGTTCATCCATCTTTTCCTTCCAACCCCCATTCTGTTTCTTGTTGCCGGGACTCCTCCCATTCCCTCTCGCGGCGATAAGATACACTGCTGCTCACTTTGTGCCTCAACCTGCTGAATTTCAAGCAGGTCCCCCATCCGCAACACACTCAGACATACACACTCACACAAAACAGCCACAGAGTCTCCCCTGGCTCTGCACCGGCGGAATATTAACTCGTCCTGCAGAAGCAGCCGGCATACGTGCAGCCTACTGAAGCTTCACAGATCAGAAATGAACAGAGGTGTTGGTGCTTCATGACTCATTATTGTCTCTGATCAGTGGGTGGACACCTACTCGTTAAGGGCATACAACACAACAGTGTTGTTTACGCTACTGAAAAAATGGGCACTGCTTTACCCACTCATATTAAACTGCAAACTGGCAACAAGTATTATCCATCCATTTCCCGAGCAGCTTATTCTTACGAGGGTCACGAGAGTGCCGGATCTTATGCCAGCTAACTTCGGGCAATAGGCGGACCCTGAACTGGGCACCAGTCGCATTAGTCACCAGTTATTGCAGCAAATGTGTTTAAAATGTTAGCATTTTATCACAGTAGACAGTGTAGAGAAGAGAAATAGTCAGAAATGCTTCATCTTCATGTTTGACAGTACGCGGTATCCTTAAAATATATTGCGAAATAAGAACCTTTACCAATTCAAAATCAATTGTGAAATAAATATTCGGTGAAAAAGACACCTCCAGTAAATCTCCCATATATTTGGTTCCCTAATTTGTATTTGTTCTTTAGGGCAAAATATACACAGTTATTCACAGTAAAACTCTCAATTTGCATTTTTTTGCTCTTTCTGAAATGAGCTCTAAATTGGGAAGGAGTACAAGCAAATGGTGTCAAAGAAGTAAGGGTGATACACCTCGACTGAGGAAAAAAAGGTTTGTATTCAAAGTGGTTGTTTTTTTTTATCATTCATAACTACCACTTTTTACGTTCCTTCTTCCATTGTTCATTCCCTTCCATCCATCCATCCATCCATCCATCCATTTTGTGAGCTGCACGAGGGTTGCGGGAGTGCTGGAGCCTATCCCAGCTGTCATCGGGCAAGAGGCAGGGTACTCCCTGAACTGGTTGCCAGCCAATTGCAGGGCACATGGTGACAGACAACAGTCGCACTCACAATCACACCTAAGGGCAATTTAGAGTCTCCATTTCATGCATGATTTTGGGATGTGGGAGGAAACCGGAGTGCCCAGAGAAAACCCACGCAGGCACGGGGAGAAGATGCAAACTCCACACAGGTGGGGCCAGAATTCGAACCCTGGTCTTCAGAACTGTGAGGCCAACGGTTAACAGCTGCGCCACCCTGCTGCTTTTATCATCCCTCAATCATTCTTCCTTACTTTCTTTCAAACATCTTTTCCTTCATCCCTTCCTTCCCAAACATCCTAGTTTCTATCCTTCCATCATTTCCCCTTCCCTTTTCCTTAATTTCTCTCTTCTTTTCAAGCCATCCTTAATTCGTCCATTCTTCCTTTCATAGCATCCTTTCATAAGTTAATTTCACGTACATACGTACTTTTGATCAACGTTGTATTTATTGGTAAAATGAGAGCATCCCTCTATTGCGTAGGAAAAAAATTTTGGAAGTTAAGTAATTGTTAGTTTTACTGTCAACATACACCCAAGTGAACTTCACATTTCCCAGGCAGTAACAAAAAAAAATAATAATAAATAAAATCTTATGTAAGCCATTCATTGTCAAAGGTAATGGTGTAAGGTGAAAATGTATTAAAATATTTTGGAATTATAGAGGACAAGCTTGACAGCGAGTGGATATGTTGTGTGAACTTAGATGTCCTGAGAAAGATAAGCGGGAAATTTCCAATTTGATTTCAAGTCCAATTAAAGTTCCAAGAGGGGAAAAAACAAAAGAAAATAGGAGATTGTTTATTATTTATCATTTGAAATCAAACAAATATGACTAGCTCAAGACAAAATACTTAACTGCAGTCTGACAATTGACTTTTGGAAGATTTGGACAATCAAAGTGCTATAAAACGTGCCAAAAAAATGTCAAATAAAATCAACCCACCATTGGAAAGAGTAATGTTAACAAGGAGGACAATGAATACTTGGATTTAAACAACAACTATGAAATCAGGCTTCAAAATTGTCAAGAACTGAGAAATTCTTTGCGATGCTCTGGGCTCGTTGCTGGGTCCTTCCAGCTGTCAATCAAATACTATTGCATATCCTATCCATCTGCAGGAAGAGGAGTGATGCACAAAGCAAGCATTCACTGGCCGCAGAGAGTATTTCTGCCTTTTTGTTTCCATTGAAACTCAGCGGGCTGTCAATCCATTGAGGGAGTTGGCAGCCGTGACACATGGTTGGGAGGAGGAGGAGGATGGGAGGTAATTCTGTGGTGGACCCCTCTTCCCTTCTCTTCCTCGCCCACGATGCGAGTGGCTGAAAGACCTTCGCTGTTGCACGGGTCCTTCGCTGTGTACTCAAAAGGCCAATTTATACTCGCGTGTGCAGCAACTGCACTGACGTCACTGCGGCTATGCTGCGCATAGTTTGCCTTTATTCTCCAGCGCAACCCACGCGTACAGTTTTGAAAATGTGCTGGAGTTCTTCTATAATCAGAGATGTCATTAGGCCAGGTAACTGAATATTTTTTTCCTGAATAAATTAAATCATTTAAAAATAACATTTCAAGTTCACTTGGGTTATACTTGTTTGATATTTACATCCGTTTGATGACCTTAAACATTTAAGTGGGTAAACTATGCAAAAACACATGAATTTGAGATGGGCACCGATATTTCTTCACAGCACTATATCGACTATTCACACAAACATTCAGCCCTCGAGTAAATCTAGTCTTCAATTAACCCAATTTTTTTTAATGTGGGAGGAGTATCCAGACTATCCAAAGATGAAAGGTGGAAAAAAAACATGCTGGCACATGGAGAACATGGAAACTTGGCACTGGGAAGCCTAAGCAGAGATTCATACCCCAAACCTTGAAAGATGCTAACCACTTGTCCAATGCACTGCCTGTACTCTACCACAATTTTTGAAATGTTGTTTATAAGCTAAACAAAATTTACCTTGCTGATCCAGGTCTCAAACTTCGGGCCTTCAGTTGTCAGAAACAAATCTGAAAAGGGACAGGGGGTGACAGGTCAACTCAGGCAAATCATATTCAATCTACAGTGAAGAAAATAACTATTTGAACACCCTGCTATATTGCGAGTTCTGGGGGGGTTTGAAATTTTCATCGTAGGTGCATGTCACTGTGAGAGAGATACCAACCAGTAAGACTCAAACTTGCAACATGGCCAAGACCAAAGAGCTGTTCAAAGACACCAGAGACAAAATTGTTCAACTCCACATGGCTGGAAAGGGCTATGGAGAAATTGCCAAGCACTTTGGTGAAAAAGTCCACTGTTAGAGCAATCATTAGAAAATGGAAGAAGCCAAACATGACAGTCAATCTCAATCAGAGTGGACCCCCATGAAGATATCACCTTGTGGGGTTTCAATGATCCTTAGAAAGGTGAGGAATCAGCCCAGGACTACACAACAGGACTTTGTCAGTGACCTGAAAAGAGCTGGGACCACCGTTTCCAAGGTGACTGTTGGTAATACACTAGGACATCATGGTTTGAAATCATGCATGGCATAGAAGGTTCCCCCTGCTTAAACCAGCACATGTCAAGGCCCGTCTTAAGTTTGCCAATGACTATTTGGATAATAAAGAGGAGTCATGAAAGAAGGTTTTGTGGTCAGATGAGACCAAAAGGGAACTTTTTGGTCATAATTACACTAACTGTTTTTGGAGGAAGACGAAAGATGAGTTCCATCCCAAGAACACCATCCCTACTGTGAAGAATGGGGGTGGTAGCACCATGCTTTGAGGGTGTTTTTCTGCACATGGGACAGGACAACTGCACTGTATTAAAGAGAGGATGACAGCGGCCATGTATTGTCAGATTTTGCGGAAGAACCACTTTCCCTCAGTCAGAGCATTGAAGATGGGCCATGGCTGGGTCTTTCAAAATGACAATGACCCAAAGCACACAACCATGAAAACCAACGAGTTGCTCCGTAAGAAGCATATCGAGGTTCTTGCATGAACTAGCAAGTCTCCAGAGCTAAACCCAATGGAAAATCTTTGGAAAGAACTGAAATTCCGTGTTTCACAGCGACAGCCCAGATACCTGTCTGTGTGGAGTAGTGGTCCAAAATCCCTCCTGTGGTGAAACTGGTGAACAACTACAGGAAACGTTTGACCTCTGTAATTGCAAACAAAGGCTACTGTACCAAATATTAACATTGTTTTTTTCAGGTGTTCAAATACTTATTTTCAACTGTATCAGACAAATAAAAAAAAAATTCATTGTGATTTCTGGATTTTTCTTTTTAGATTATCTCTCTCACTGTGGACATGCATCTACAATGAACATTTCAGACCCCTGCTTGATTTCTAAGTTGGAGAATTTGCAATATAGCAGGGTGTTCAAACACTCATTTTCTTCACTGTACTAGCAGCAATAATCATGCAACAGATTCTCTTGGTGAGAATTAGGTAATCACACTGAGTTTTTTCTCTTGAGCTTGTCCTTGTCCTTTTTACTCATTTTAAACTTCTGACTGTATAAGCGGCACCAGTAGGGGAACAGATTGAATAACCGTGGCAACTGACTTAACTTCAGGGAAAGTTGAAATATTTTCAAAACATTATTTTTTAGATATTTGAGGGGTAATTTTAGCAAGACATTGTATCTCAATAAACTCTAGTCATAAGTCAGTGCTACGGTAGGATATACATACTGTATGTCAGTATGTCATTTCCATATAAAATTTGGAGGTGGGATGAAGAATGTTATATTTGATTATGCCATGGGATGGGGTTGGAAGGGGCTTTTAAAACTTGAAAGAGCCGGAAATGATATTTCGTATTGGAAATATGTCAGACAATTTTGCAGATTTTAAAACAGGTAAATAGTTTCTTGTGTAACCAAGGACATCTGGGTTTTCTGAAAAATCTCAACCCCAAGTTAGACAAGGGATGTTAAAACTAAGGATGTCTCGATCTAACATTTTACAATTTAAATTCAAAACTAATATTACAACCATGAGTTTTGTCCGATACCGACATCAGTCCAATAATGACACATAATTTACTTGTTTTGTGATGTGGATTATAAGAAAATACATTTTAAAAATGTCATTACTCAAACACAGAACAACAATCATCAACAGTAGGTATGATAAAAAGTTACATTTTCATAAACTTGACCTCTGAGGCGCAGTGTGATATTCACAATCTAGAAACAAAATAAATAGAAGTCACGATCGATGATTATAACTCCTTTTTTATGTAGTTTGAAGATACTGCTAATATTATCTCTAGTTCTACTTAATATAATTATTTTTGTGCCATTGAAAAATAGTGCATACCGACATTTACGGACCAGCACACCTCCAAAAAAAGCAAACACGCAACCATTACTCATTTGTACTTCAGCTTTTGGCCAATTAAAAGTTGTGATATAATTAGGGCATACTAAATAGCTGATATTTCTGTATAAAAGCAGAATTTCTAGCTCTCGCCTTATAGTATATTGGATGTGGCAATGATGACCTCTGCAACATTGGCAACTTGGAACACATATTTTGGGTCAAGTTTCTTAAATGTTGATAAATACTTTTGTCTGTTAAAAAACATCTGACTCTGGGATTGCCTTCTAGTGAAAGCCTCATCTGTCATGTCATGTCATGTCATGCATAAAAACAATTTGAAAATTATTCCGTTCATGATGTCTGTTGTCAAGAATTTAAGTCTTGCATTTTGAAAATATCAAACAGCATAAGCGTTTGAAAAAAATGGTGAGTACAACAATCATAATGGTCAATTAGAAACACTGAAAGTGCTCTAGTAAACTAGCTCATCTCTATGGTCAGCCATATTATTAGCCAACTGAATTTCTTTTCTATTAGACAAGATCATGTATACTTAAGTATGCAGTTATGCGTAATTTGAGTTAAGATTGTCCTTTGAGAGCTGAGAGCATTTTTTTCTTTCGTATCATGAATTTTCCTTCGTAACTATATATATATATATATGTGTGTGTGTGTGTGTGTGTGTGTGTGTGTGTGTGTGTGTGTGTGTGTATGTGTGCTTGTGTATGTACATATGTGTCAGAGAAAGAGACACACGAACAGACAGCTAGCTAGTTCATTTTTGACGGGTAGATTGTCCAAGCATCGAGATTCAAAATACAGTATATGATTATGTTGGACCAATCAATAAAGTAAAAAAAATAAATAAAAAAAGCAACATTTGAGAAGAATTTCTATGTTAGAGTACAACGCACATAACAGATCCGTATAAGATAAACCTCTTCAGAGATTCAATGAAGCAGAGAGATGGTGGCGACACGCCGGGTGCCGTGTTGATGAGTTTTGCCTTAATCAGTCAAAGAGGCTTCCTCAGCAGAATCCAACTGTGATTGGCTGATTAGCTTCACTCAAGAGCTGATCATTTGGTAAACACTCCACAATCTCTCAGATGGGTATCATCTCACTAAGTTTTATCTCTGGAAAACCTTTGACTCCACACTATGACTTCTTTCACTGAAATGTCAATCATTTCACACTTTTGCAGGCATTAGCCTTGCCATTGACTAGCTAGGTGAAAAATGATTAATACTTACTAACCTATCTCTTTACACTATGAGTAGACAATGGGCTCACTTAAGTACCTTTAATTTTCAAAATCTTTAATGCTATTTACAGTAAATATATTTTTTTTCAACTTTTTTCAACTTACTACATTTGCTTCTATAGTCATGAACTTATTGATTGAAAACACCTACAGTATATGAAGAATGTTATTATTATATGACAAATATAATGAACATTGCCATTTTTTTCAATAGTGCTGGACTTACAAAAAACATCTGCAGAAAAAATTAAATAAAATCGCCAAATAGATTTAGTAGTTTTAGACTTATTTTCTGGCAAACTATTTGAATTTTAAACAGATTTTGCCTCACCTACATTTTAGATACATCAGCCCATCACATCCTAATATCAAGTGTTGAAGGCAAGGAAATTTCCTCATTCAATCATCACCATCATCCCACTCCAATGAGTACCTCCCGAAAGCATTCACTCCCATCATTATGAAGTGCTTCGAACCGCTAGTCATGGAGCACATTAAATCCCCCCATGCTAGACTAACTACCAGTTTGCATATCAGTCCGACTGCTCGACTTATGATACTATCGCCATTGCCCTCCACTCAGCCCTCACCCACCTGGAGACCAAAGACTCACATGTCAAAATGCTGTTGATCGACTTCAGCGTAGCATTCGACATGTGCAACTTGCTGTTGGACTTCCTAATGTGGAGACTCCAGGCAGTTTGGATTGGCAGCAACACTTCCAACAATTACATGCTGAAAATAGGGGACACACAAGGATGTATGCTGAGCCCCCTCCTCTTCACTCTGCTGATCCAAGACTGCACACCCACATCCAACTCGAACCTCTTCATCAAGATTGCAGACGACATGACTGGTGGGTTTCGTCAACAACAACAATGAGACAAGTTACAGGAGTGAGGTGAGCCACCTGGTGATGTGGTGCAAGGAAAGCAATCTCCATTTGAATGTGGAGAAACCCAAGGAGATCATACTGGAATTCAGGAGCAGGCACACCCAGCATCCCATGATAACCATCAACGGTGTTGCAGAAGAGCGAGTGACCGGCACCAAATTCCCAGCTGTACAGATTTGTGATGACGTGTCCATTAACAAACAAAAAAGGCTCAACAGAGGCTCTATAGCCTGTGGAAACTGAAAAGACCGGGAGCCCCATTTGTCATCTTGATTTCCTTTAACAGAAGGACAATCGAGAGGATCCTGTGCAGCAGCATCACTGTGTGGTACTGTGCCTGCGGCACCTCCTCCTGCAAGATTCTGCAACACTGTGAGAGCAGCTGAGAAGATCATCAGTGTCTCTCTTCCCTCTCTTCTGGACATTTATCACACCTGCAAGGCCACCAGGATTACAGGCGATCCCACATACCCATCCCACTCCGTTGAGTTTTCCTCGAAAACTCCTTGTCATTGCCAGCTACGTGCAGTTGAAAGCCCAATAGCATTACGCCACCATCAGGGAGGTGCTTCCAAAGCCATGTCTCCGTGAAACAGGGTGGCAAAACGCCCAACATCTTTACTGGTCTTTGGGAGAAGAAAAAGCTTCTCCATTTTGTTGGGCAGTGAGCGTAGCTCTGCAAGGCGGATCCACAGGAAAGCCATTCGAAATCTTCTCTTACAGAGTTTCACCTGGATTCCGGCACGTTTCCACATAAGCCGCTTCAACTCCATGCACCGTACACCATGCCCCCCCGCTCCGCTGAGTAACTCGGAGTAAAAACAGTGGATTTGTGAAAGCTAGTGAAGGAAAGTCTGGGGTAGACCAATGTTTAACAAGTCTTCCGTTATGTAAGTGGGTTGCGGAATGTCTCGCAAGACATACAAAAACTGACTGAGTTGGTGGCTTGACTATACAGATCAGTTTCATATGACACATGGTAGTGATGTCATGCCACCAAAAATCTGATCTCAATACTGAACCTGCATAAAGTACCTTGATACCGGTACTGAAACAAACCATATAAATATAAAATCACTAAAAGCGCTTATCCTTACTAGGGTCCAAGGAAAAAAAAAATAATAAAAAAATAAACTTTTATATATTTAGTAATTATAAAAAACAAGATATATTTGAAAAACTATGCAATAATGGAGATTAAAACTAGTAATTTTTTTAAATGCCGGTAATTAGATCAATGCCTCGATCATCAAATATATATTATGACAATACTGTATGTATGTTGGTTTGTATATACACAATTGAACTTTATGCAGTATACTCTGTGTGTCAAAGTTTTAGATGTTGGAGTCCAGCTCATCAAAAACAAGTGTTGTGTTTTTACACACAAGTCATAAAATGAAAATATTACACCACTCTTGTTTCTTTTATTTGTTTTTCATTTTAATTCCTGGGAGCTTGTGTACTTAAACATGATTTTGGTTCTTATCAATAAAGTCATAGAAAATTGATAGAACCAGATATCAACTCTTAAATTAAACTGTGAGCTATTTTCCTTGTCATTATGTGTCCAAAATGTACTTTCAGTTGGACATTAAAAATGAGCAAGAAACTGAAGAAAATAAGGTGTCTAACATTTTTCCATGACGATATCAATTATTTACACAAGTATAGACACATAATTTACTTTACTCATGTAATACTGCATAAGCTTTTATCTTTTAGTATTCTTGTGCAGTATTTGACTGTATTTGATTCATCTCATAGTGCACACACAGCCAGCGAGTGCATCTTTTCATTGTGTATTAAGTCGCGACACTCGAAATGGGGACCTTTTGATTCCACTTGGATAGAAAGTGTTTTTCTTTTTTCATTTGGTTGGATTTTCACTCTTCTCAAATGCCACAATTTACGGTGTGAGCTCCAACATTGAGTGCAGGCTGTATCTGAGTTGGGCAACTGTGTTTAATCATCCCAGGCTTTTGCTCTCCTGCTTGTGACACTGGCTCTGGTGTGGATCAAATGAGGAGTTTGACTAACAACAGAGTAACATCGACCCCAAATATAACACTGACTTTGCATAGTTTTGTGAGCCACAGACTCTCAGGTTACAACCTGGTGGCTAACGTGGGCTAACGGCTCTGCAGAAGGCAGGAGCTAGTCGACAGTTTGAAGCCATTTCATTTTCCTGGCTCCAATATAGTTACATACACAAACACACATGCACGCACACACACACAAACACAAAGGATCCGTGTCCCTGACTCCATACTTAAAATGCATTTTCCAACTTCTTGGAGACAAGAATTTATTGGGTTATTGTCTGACTTTTGTCTCCATACAGGCTTTTAAAATACCAACATCAGAATCATCAAATAATATCTGCCAAGTATGTCAAAAGCACAAGGAATTTGTATCTAGAAGTTTGACCAGATCTAGTCCGACAACAGTCATTTGACAGATATGATACAAAAACTTTGAGAAAAACAGTCACTAAGCAATAACGTTGCTCGTAAACTTTAATTCTGGTACAATTTAATTTTTTTGAAAATTGTGTAAAAAGAAGCAGTGTCCTCTAGCAATTACAACAGTTTGAATGACAGAGCAAGGGTCCGGTGCAATGACCATTGTGCAAAAGGCGCTAGGACTTCAAGTATTGCATTGCTTTCGCATATTTTTTTAATTCGTGTTATTTCAAAGAACTGGTAGAAAAAAAAAGTTTGATGTCAAAATGCCTCGATCTGGTAGTGGTAAAGGTATTTGGCGCAACAGTAATTGGTGGTATCTATTTACTGAGCAGTGTTAGCAAACACATTGGAAACGCCAGACTAAAATGAATCTGTTGAATTGCTTTACTGACTCAAAGCTGGCTGCCGCACCACAAAAACGGATGATTCTATTATAACAGTTTACTAAATTGAGTTGGCAAAATCAAATGATTTGGTATTGTCACGTGATTTGGTTTTGTGTTTGCAGAAAAACAAATTTCATTTTTAGTAAACTTAAATCCCATACGAATAGTCATTCAGGACACTATGACGTACTTGATGTTCCCAGAAAGGATTTCTTTTTTAGTCAAAAGATGTATTTATTGCTGAACTCACCAAAGGAGTTATTCTCATGAACGATCCTCCGCAGTCCAGTGTTTGCCTCTCACAAATACTCATATATCCCAATCAATCCTTAGATAGAGCTGCTAGCAAGCCATAAAAAGCAATCTGCCCCAACCACTGCTCACTTTTAATGCAGTTTATAAAGTTTATTTCAGACGTTTACTTCCATTCCTGAGGCTCACTGGCGATACTGTTGCTCTATGGAGGCATCAATAAAAAGAATTACCCCAAGTAAAGGAAGTGGGTGTTACAAAGAGGTTTTCCCCCTTGGAGACCTGGCCACTTAGACCGACTCGAGGTCCATCACTCATGCAGCTTTGTGTCAGGATACAAATTATGTACAAGTGTTATTCAATGATTCTTCAGTGGAAATTGAGATCTCTCTGCCTGAATAATAGGTAACAGTAAACCGTTTTAATTTATGGGGGCTAGGGATCTAGCCCTGGCATAAATATCAAAAATAAATTAAAAAAAAAGTATGAGCAATTGATTCACCCACTACAAATTGCGTATACTAATAGTTTAAACCGTATACAGTGAAGAAAATAAGTATTTGAACACCCTGCTATATTGCAAGTTCTCAGACTTAGAAATCATGGAGGGGTCTGACATTTTCATCGTAGGGGCATGTCCACTGTGAGAGAGATAATCTAAAAAGAAAAATCCAGAAATCACAATGTACGAGTTTTTTAATGATTTATTTGTGTGATACAGCTGCAAATAAGCATTTGAACACCAGTCTATCAGCTAGAATTCTGACCCTCAAAGACCTGTTAGTCTAGTCGGTTGTTTGCTTCATAGTCACCTGTCCACCCCATACAATCAGTAAGACTCAAACTTGTAACATGGCCAAGACCAAAGAGCTGTCCAAAGACACCAGAGACAAAATTATACAACTCCACACGGCTGGAAAGGGCGACGGAGAAATTGCCAAGCACCTTAGTGACAAAAGGTCCACTGTAGGAGCAATCATTAGAAAATGGAAGAAGCTAAACATGACAGTCAATCTCAATCAGAGTGGAGCCCCATGAAGATATCACCTTGTGGGGTTTCAATAATCCTTTGAAAGGTCAGGAATCAGCCCAGGACTACACGACAGGACTTGGTCAATGACCTGAAAAGAGCTGGGACCACCATTTCCAAGGTGACTGTTGGCAATACACTAAGACGTCATGGTTTGAAATCATGCATGGCACAGAAGGTTCCCCCTGCTGAAACCACCACATGTCAAGGCCCGTCTTAAGTTTGCCAATGACCATTTGGATAATACAGAGGAGTCATGGGAAAAGGTTTTGCGATCAGATGAGACCAAAATTGAACTTTTTGGTCATAACCGTGTTTGGAGGAAGATGAATGATGAGTTCCATCCAAAGAACACCATCCCTACTGTGAAGCATGGGGGTGGTAGCATCATGCTTTGGGGGTGTTTTTCTGCACATAGGACAGGACGACTGCACTGAATTAAGGAGAGGATGACCGGCGCCACATATTCTGAGATTTTGGGGAACAACTTCTTTCCCTCAGTCAGCGTATTGAAGATGGGTCGTGGCTGGGTCTTTCAACATAACAACCTGTTAAAAGTTCTTTAAAACAATGTACTGAGATTATTATGAGCTAATGTCAATATATACATGGAAATAAAAAAATAAAAAAAAAACAATACCATTATTTGTTGTGAGAGTTTTTGGGGAAAATGTATGGTTCTAAAAATGTGTAATTGAAAAACTTAATATAATGAGACAGAGAGAGAGAAAGAGACCAATGTCTCACAAATAAGTAAAAAAAAAAAATGGTAACTGTGATAAAAAAAATCTGCTTCATAGTGGGACAGTGACGCAAGAACAGGAAGCGTGAATACTGTATTCTGTGATGATACAGTAAATTGCAGAGAATCATTGTTACAGGGATACGATATTCTTCTCCAGATGTATGCATTCTGCAATTCAGTTTCCATTGTAAACTGTTATAATATATAATAATTTAAATGGGTGTAACTATTTGTTTTAGCAAAAGTTTGACTGAATTGTATCACAATTTATGTTTGCTGATCTGATTCAAGAACCACATTGATTTGAAAGAATTCAGCGGCTGAAAACGGATTCTATTACGTTTTTACCACAAATTCATCCAGTGTAACTGAAATAAATAATTTCATAACTGGACAGTGCAGTTGAAATTTTTTAGATTCTTGTTAATTACAGAATTGGGTAAAAAGTAATTATGGTCACAAAATACACACATGATGTATACATGATGACTGATGTTCTGTGTTTTATGTCTTATTGTGTACTGTACTGTTTTTTTTTTTTTTTTTTTTTAAAGGACTCTAACCTGATCTATTGTGTTTGCTTTGCAATGAAACCAGGAACAACAGAACCTCTTAATTATTTTCCGCTACAATTTTATAGCTGGGCCGTTTTTTCCGTGTTTATTAATTATGATGGGGTCCTTGGTAAAAGTCACCTCTGTAAGAAGTCCCTTCATGTAACCAAAGTTCAAGAATCCCTGTTTAGAACATTCATGTTCTGTGCTGCTTATCTTCACGAAGGTCACAGGTTTGCTGGAGCATATCCCAGCTATTTTTGGGCGAAAGGCGGGGTACACTCGGAAGTGGTCGCCAGTCGGGGCACGTAAAAACAAACAACAATTTGCACTAATATTCACACCAACGGGCAATTTAGAGTCTTCCATTAACCTACCATGAATGTTTCGGGGATGTGGGAGAAAAACAGAGTACATCGACAAAACCCATGCAGGCAAGGGGACAACACGCAAACTCCACACAGGCGAGGGCAGATATTAACCTGTGCCCTCAGAACTGTGAAGCAGATGTGCTATTCAGTTGTCTGCCGTGCAGTCTCTGATCTCAACAGTTAAATTGTAATGCCGAGAAAATCTTTGGGGAATACTGTTCAAAAGTCTTAAATAGCTAAATAAATAACTCTGATCTTTGTGACAAACACAAGCCTCAAACAGCATAGTTGACATTATGTTCGACTGAGTTTCCCCTCGAGGGTACTTAGCCATTGTTGTTAGGGGCTTGCAAGTTAAGCTGAACTAACTAACTTGAAAGGCTTTGCCGTAAGTCACTCACACACACCCAAAATTTCTTGCGAGCCTCCTCCACATCTGCCAGTGACCAGACAGATGGAATACTTAAATTTCAAGAAGTGATTTAAAAAAAATAAACACACACGTACAGTGGTGTCTCATCCAACCACTATGGGCACTCGGGGAAAGAATGACTACATGTGGGGCGTAGAAAAAGGAAAAGAGACAACAAAGAAGAAAGTAGTCTTAACAGTGCTAACTGCCGTCTGGTTACTGGAAAATCAAGTGAAGTAAAAGGAATTACAAGTGGTTTACTTGGAAATACAACACATATACACGTCCACATATGCATAATGTACTGAACTCAGATCAATCCAGCTGGATCGTAGAAATAATCGATATATTTCAATGATGAATGAATCATTACACCACAATTAATGTGGTCTGACAGTTTTAGACATTTACAAACTTTAATGAAATAATTGACACATTAGTGTTCCAGAAATAACCACAAAATATGCCAAAATTCCTCAAAGGTAAGGTCTACGGTTGATGAGCTAAACATAGAATAGGTTCTGCAGGGGAAAAAATGCAGATAGCTAAATTCTGAAAATGGACCACAAACAGGCAGAGATCAATATAATCATATGGGAAAAAAAATCTTGGCATTTGCAAGAAGTGGATATAAAAGATGTAGAATTTCAGTAAGGGAGAAGTGAAGGTCATTCAAATGGGACTTTAGAAATGGGAAGCTGTCAACTAGGAGATGACAGATGGTGGATTCCCAGTGTGGTGTCGACCACCAAAACCATAAGGATTAGCAGGCATGGTGCCAAGATTTTTTCTTTTCTGGGCTCGGGCGGTTGACTGTTATGTGGGGGTGGGAAAAGAAAACTTCATTTTCATGACTTCAGTTAGTTTATGAGGAGGTTCTCGTTTTTTGTTTTTTTTAACAATAAAAGCAGCTCTGATTCACAGCACAAACTTGTTCGATAAAGTAATTTTAGCTGAATTTGGCCAAAGAATATCCATCAAAATAGGTAAGCCTAATGCAAGTGATCACAAGGCAATGGGACTAAAACGGGACAATTAGTGTTTTTATTCCAAATCCATAATTAATGAAAAATAACTATTATGGCAATATTGTTTTGGATCAAAACATGATTTGAGAAATTAATGATTGTGAAATGGATAACAGGCTATTTTACAAAATGCAGACACACTGCTGTAACAAGAAGTACAAACGGGCCCCGGGTTTGATCCATCTGTATGGAGTTTGAATGTTCTCCCCATGCCTGCGTGGGTTTTCTCAGGGCACTCCGGTTTCTTCCGATGTCCCAAAAACATGCAACATTAATTGGACACTCTAAATTGCCCCCACGTGTGATTGTGAGTGCAGCTGTTTGTCTCAATGTGCCCTGCGATTGTCTGGCAACCAGTTTAGGGTGTACCCCGCCTCCTGCCCATTGACAGCTGGGATAGGCTCCAGCACTTCTCGCGACCGTCGTGAGGATAAGCGGCAAAGAAAATGTATGGATGGATCATTCTCTACTTGTACTCTTTTTTTTGTACTTGATCACAAAATCAGACATTGGTGCAATGGATGGTTAGCTAGCTAGCCTTAACCCATTAGAGTAAATGAAAAACTACCTCTCCTCCCGCACACCCACATGCACACTCTCACAAATACGGGGTACAGCACAGCACAAACTCACAAGCGGAGAGCAGACTGGGATAGAATGGTAACTTGTCTGGGGGGTGGAGGACAAGGCCCATTGGATACATTATTTTTTGCTCTTTTATTTATTATAAAATTTATAGCAAGGGTTTTTTTGTCATTGAAATAACATTTTATTTCTAATCATGGATTCTCATCTTTTGCATGTTGCCTCCTTACTTTACCCAATGTGAACTAAACTGTGACCATAAAAACCAAGGTATGTAATCAAACCTTGATTTTTGCTCCCACGCCCCTACTGGATTGTATTTTCGATTTGGGTTTGGTTAGGATAGTCTTGGCAGTCAGAAATATCCAAGCTATTCTTCATTTCTTTGGTAATTTGGGTCTTCCAACTATATTTTGTTACACATTGTCTTATCTTGACTATGGGTTGACAAGTCAACCACAGACAAAATTGGACGCCACAACTAATCTGAATACTTCCGAGCATTAGTGACCACAGCAAAGAAGCAGAGATGTCACACTCTTGACACTCAGGGAGAGACGCATTCATAACAGAGTATAAAAACGTGTTTGTGTGGGAGGGCGGGTGGTACTTGCATAACAGCAGTGACAGGGATTCTGAGTGCTAAGTGGTATGTTGTGTCGAAGGGTAATTAAAGGCTGGCTCGACGTGAAAGCTGAAGCTAAAGGACACTAAAAAGAAGTCACACAGGATGCAACACGGCCGTTCTCCTTTGAAAAAAAAAAGTCTTTGCCAAAAAAGACAGCAAAGCGGGCAAAATTTTGATGACAAAAAGAGGCAATCCGCAATTGCTTAATTATTTCAGCTTCCTGATGCATTTCGTTTGTCTCATGAAACTTGAAAGAATAAACCGTCAAGCACACGAAAGAAAGTGCATGTACATTGCACATGTCCCCCTCCGCACCACATGGCTATGTTACCCGCATTAATGAACAGTAGCAGTTGTCCTTTTTATCTCTTGGGTTTGAGATCCAGCAAGATCATCTCTGTGAAATATCTGATATTTTCACCACCTTTAAATTGTCATTAATTTAATGCCATGACTTTTTGTCAAATTTCAATGTGCAAATTAACTACTAAGCTAGATATGCATAAAATATTTTCAATACACTGTACATATTGAGTGTATTCCAGAGGTGTGGATTCCTTTCACATGACTTGGACTTAAGTCAAGAGTCAAGTAATGAACTTGATTACTTTTGATTCGACTTCACAATTTGCTAAAAGACTTGCAACTCGGCTTGGAGTTGAAGAGCAAAACCAATAAGGATATTATTCTAAAAAGAAATTCCACATCGCAATGTGGGAATTGTGCAGCTTGATGTCACGGACAGTTGTTTACGTCAGCATTACTGGCCATTTTTGTGAGCTATCACCCAAATAGTTAAACGCTGGGCCAGCCATGCGCTGTCTGGACTTCCTTTATATTACAGTCTAGTTATGCCAGTGTAGTGTTCTCAAGAGTCTTGCACTGTATTTATTTTTTTATTCATCGATCTTATGTACCTTATTCATCGATCTTATGTACCAATTGATCAGCACATATGCCTAGCAAATTTGTAACATGAAGCAGATTCTTCTGTGTGTCCTTTTCGTTGCCTCTTTTTGATGGAATATTTTAGAGCACCCTTTGTTTTCAGACTGAGATATCACAGTTGGGTAAAATGGTACCTTTCTAACAAGACTTTTTTTTTTTCAAACAAGTAATCCCTCGTTTTTGGTAATTACAAAAATGTCTGTGTGTATGTGTGTGCATTTGTGTGTGTATATATAACATTTGTGTTTGCCTCACGAAAAATGTAGCCAAGGAAATGCAGTTTCCTACTCCGGACAAATATCTAAAAGAAGTAACCAATTGGTCATGCATTATTAGGTGAATGTCTCACTTTCTCGTGATAGCTCTTTAAACAAGCAAAAACATATTTTGTCCTTATACTTAATTATTCTGATTGAATTGTGAGTAGAATAATTACTTATTGCTGGATTACTGGATGCAAGTTCTCATTTGTGACTGGTCTGTTTAATGTTACTCATAGAATTTTCATACAATATGTGAAAACCTACAATTCATTAGTTTTGAAGGGGCAACAAAACTAAGACCGCTTCCCCCCTTGATGATTGGTTTTGAAAGTGTACTAATTTTGATGAGCTCCCTATTTTCTTAGAAGAGGTTCAATGCATGTATTAAATGTGATCAATAAATATGGATTTTAATATATATTAAATATAAAAATGCACTATGTATTAGATACATTATACAGTTAGTGAAATTAGCGGTTGCACGTTGGGTGACATCTGCCTCACAGATCTGAAGAAAAGGGTTCACATCCCGGCCCCGCCTGTGTGAAGTAAGGATGTTTTCCCCGTGTGCATGGGCTTACTCTGGGTACTCTCGTTTCTTCCCACATCCCCTAAACATGCATAGTAGGTTGATTGAAGATTCTAAATTCCCAGTAAATGTGACTGCTGAGTTTTTAAAAAAATATTTGCCCTGTGACTGGCTGGTGATAAGTTCAGGGTGTACCCAGTCTCACACCCAAAGAAAGCTTGGAGTGGTTCCAGCACGCCCCTAACTCTGGTGAGGATAAGCCGTACGTATAAAACCACTCGTGTCTTGAGACTTGCAAAGGAATGACTTGTTCCCACTTCTGGTGTATTCCAAATCAATACTGTCATTATAAACTACTGACAATCATGATATAGTTAGAGAGGTAGGCCTTTATCACCAATTAGCTGAAAATCACTTGTCATTTGGTGTAGCAGATCTGTGCTGCATATGAAAATGTGATGGACACACCAGAAAATGCAGCAAATACACTCGTATCCTCCTCGTGACACGATAATGATGGTAACGTAACACATGGCAGAATCAGATGTGTTTGGAAGCCACCATGTAACTCTCACAACTATAATATCTTCTTCTTTTCCTTTCGGCTTGTCCTGTTAGGGGTCGCCACAGCGTGTCATCTTAGATGACCGCATATTTGTTTGGCACAGTTTTACGCCAGATGCCCTTCCTGATGCAACCCCTATGATATATGCACCAGTTTAAGAAAACATTTGCTCCGCAGAGGATGACACCTAAAAGAAGACATTGATGCCATGCATCGATCTCAAACCATGCATCGCCTTGGTCTTGAGCTAGCATCTATACCAGACATTAATCATCAAACCACAAAAAGTGTACAGCACATTTTAAGAACGGAAATCGGTTCATCAAATCTGTCTTCCATTTTGCATCTGTGTGATAGCAGGCTGACATTTAACTACAGCGAGTCGATAGAAAAACAGCACTCTCAAGGCCGGCATGCTTCAAATAAAAAAAAAAAAATAATAATAATTGAAAAGCTGGCACATGGTGAGGTAATTTAAGTTGATACAGAGGTTCTGATTTATCGGCGAAAGAAGGAGAGGCAGGGAATCATGGCAGATGAGCACTCGAGTTATTCATAGCCTCTCCATCAGATTTGTTCAGGGGGTTGGAAGCAATTTAAGACGCCTCTGTTGACTGTTTGATTTGAGCAGCATTATGTCTATGTGCTCCATTTTCCTCCAACGCCCTGAGGGGTTTAAAGACCTGGCTTGCTATTTAGCCCTGTCTTAATAGACATTGGATGAGTGACAAGCCTCGGTAGAGAAAGATAATGAAGTCCGAAGACATCTACATTGCTCTTGACTGGGTTTCACCTTCTTGCCGTTTTAAGCATACACACATGGCTGGAGCCCAGGACAGTCTATTAGCATTGATGCTGGTTATGGTGACTTTTTCCGGCCACATATGCCCTTTCCTCTTAACACTGTGTTAATGTACTTTTAAACACCGCTACGTGAGCATCCAGTTTCTTTTGTGTCTTCTTTTTGTGATTTCTTCTTATGGAGTGTGTCAATGATGGTTTTCTGCACAACAACAGTCTTCTCATGATTCTGAAGCCTACTAAACCAGACTGAGATCATTTAAAGGCTGAAGAAAGCCTCTATGAGTGTTTTGCCTTATTAGCTGAAGAGACTAGGACAGAAAGTGCTAGTCCCTATATACAATGGGGAAAATAAGTATTTGAACGGCCTGTGATTTTACCAATTCTCCCACTTTGAAATCATGGAAGGGTTCTGAAATTTTCATCTTAGGTGCATGTCTACTGTGTGTGACAATCTAAAAAAACCCACCCAAAAACCACAAAGTACGATTTTTTATATATATATATATATTAGGGTGAATCTGATCCCACTTGATTTTGAAAACTTGAGTCTTTTGAACTGAACTTTTTTTCTTGCGTGAGGTTTGATATCAAAAGTAAAATGGTGAAATTCGGATGAAATATTTCAATGTTTAGGGGTTCCTCATCGCGATGGAAATCTCAACATTGCAGCAGTCAAATTGACACATTAAAGACTACATTTCTACTCGCATCAGTGGACGGCAAGCAATAAAATATCCGTGATTTCATAAAAAAATATCCAAAAGGAAAGATTAAAATGTATTTGTAAAATATTCATTTAAATGAATATCCATCATTCAAAACATACATCCTGAAATGTACCTACAGAACGTTGCAATTGTAAAATGTTACATTTTCCTCAGTTTGTCTACAATCTACAAATGCAAATAACAATTTTCAATTTCGGTTTTCATTTTCTTCCGTTGGTTTGGTACAGCTTTCCTGTCATTTTCCACAACTTGCAAAATATTTTGGTAGTTTTTTTCTTTTGTAACGGATTTTAAAAATTCGGCAGCTAGTTTTACACCTCTCTCGGCGCTGTCGTTCGTCACCCTCAGGTTTTAGACGACAGATTGATGTTTTCGGTAGTTTTCCATTGACTGTTGACATTGTTCAGGATCTTCATGAGGAAAATCAGTGTCTATATCAAGTAATTCAAAGAATTTCCACGAGTCACATGAACACAAATCTTTCAACTTTGTATGTTCAGGGTCCAAATGGGGGAAAATTGGTTTCCCGTAACCAGTCCCGTGCCGACTCTCGTCATGTGGTTTCTTTGGTAATGAGATAATTGTTTACACTATTTCACGTTTCTCTGTCTTGTCAAGACTGTCACTGAAGAGATTGAGCGGAATCATTTCTGGCACCAAGTACCAGTAGTGATTCATGAACCCCTTCAAAACGGCTTTAGCTATCACTGGATCAATATGCACAAATTTTGTCAAATTTTTAGCCAATTTTAAATCATTGATTGGCGCTTCCGAGATAATTGGACACATGAACCACTACGGCACATAAATGTGCGTCACAAAAATCAGAAATCTTGCAACTTTATCCATGACAGACTTTGATAAAAGTGTATCCTTCAAATCGGCGACAGAATTTCTTAAAAGAATCATTATGATCACATACAAAAGTTTCGCCGTCCAGCGAGCTTTGTGTGTCGCACCGGGTTTCTGAAAGTTGGATGTATTGTCCTCTCCTAGGTAAACTAAAACCAAGTCAAGCAGTTCTCAGAAGTCGCCTCGCGGTAACAAGTTCACAGCAGCAGAGTTGGGGTCACCAGTGCATGTCTTGATGGTTGTCAGAAGTTCAATTACATGATGTCGCTGCTCCAGCATAAAAGGATCCAAACTGCTGTCTCTTGTCAGCTCAGCAGTCAAATCTAGTTCGAAGTACCTGTCCCTGAATTTCGTAAACACTGACACGGCTTTGCTTTTCGATACTTCCACACCCAGAACATCCCAAGCCTTTGTGAGTAAGATTTCACCCATGTCTTCGACAGGCGCACAACAACAGAGCTTTCCCGAGGTTTTTCTGGACGCAAATGCATCCAGCTGTGAGATGTCCCGTATTAGCACTGGTGGTATCAAATACCATAGCTGAAATATTGCCACTACAGGTCCATTTCTCCGCTAGATCGAGCGTAGCTTTAGAAAGAAGATCTCCAGCTTTTTCCGAAGACTTTACAGGAAGGGCAGGAACACCGAGCAATTTGATCCCACCCACGCCCGAAATCAACACGGGAAGACGATCATCCTTTGCGTATTTATCAGGTAACGTCTCCATTAGTTTGCCATCCCAGTGAATTGCTGCTGGTCGGGGAGGAACCCAGTCCGTCTGGATTCTCTCAGCAATGTTGGCGGCCGCGTCCTTCCGGTACCAGTAGGACTGCACGGGGTTCAAGTTTACTACAAATGTAGTGCCATCACATGAGCTGATGAGAGATTCCACGGTTGCCGCTAGCGCAGTAGGAGAAATATTGTTCCTCATTGCCGTTGAATCTAATTTCGGTGATTTCAGTACATCAAATGGGACGTGTATATCTGAGCCAGTCTTCTTCAGTCTTCTATTGGGAAGTCTAGTTGATGTTGATGGAGCGAATTCATCGGAATCATCTGTTTCAGATGACTTGTCCGGGTCTTCGACCAGTTCTTTATTCACTTCTGTCTCGAGCTGTCGTTGCCGTTCTCTCTCAATGCGCATGGTGTTTTGTTTGATACGCTCTGCGACTTTCTTCTCGGTTGTGGCCAAGTTTGAATCAATGCCTCCAATCACGTTCCTCTTGATCTCCATCATGTTTTTCAGGAACAGGCGGTCTTCTTCATTCGAAATACGATCGAAGACATCATGTGGCCAGAATGGAAACGTCTCCTCCAACCCGGATTTGAAATCTTCGATGCGTTTCAGCGGTCTTCCTGACAATCGTCGATCTTTCGGAATTTTCATCAGCTATTCCATATAAGCGTACAACGATTCAACCTTCTCCGACATCTTGTTTTCCGCAACTGTTGGTATCCTCGCTTTCTGGTAAAAAAAGCGCGACTTCCTGAACGACAGATTTTGCGGCTTCCCTGATAGGCTTGGCGACGTCTTGTCTTTGGAATTCCTCTTTTGCAGCAATGAATGACAGAAGAATCTGTTTTCTGGAAGGAAATTTGGCTCCTTTGATGGCTGTATCATTCACGGTTGGGACGGTCCCAAGCAAAAAATACCGCGGGTCTTTCTGTTTTGCAGCAGCAATGTTGACAGTTCAATGACTTTGCGTTAACTGAGAGGTAAACACCAACTAGGGCTGAGAGGTCATCCTGCTCAAGGATTTCATGAGTGCTTCTGAACGTTAAGGAGAATGTCCTGACGTTCTCGACGCCGCTCGACGATAGCTTAGAAATTCTACTATTTGACTATTCTTTACCTAAATCCGACTAATTTCGAAAAATTCGATCGCCATGAGGAGCCCTAAACACGATTCGATTTCGTTCAAATTTGAAACGCAGCTCTTATATGATGAACCTCACCTCCAGAAAAACGTTTGTTGATTTTCAGATTCACCCTAATATATATATATATATATATATATATATATATATATATATATATATATATATATATATATATATATATATGGGGGGAGAAAACAGTCTATGCATTAATTTTATCAACATGCACAACAACAGCACATTTGCAGTCCACAGCAAGCACTAATGACACGAACTGAGGTGCTAGAAAGGCAAACCAGTGGGGGAGATAAGACAATGTGGAGCAATATGGACACGGTAATTATTCTTTTCACACTGCTACCCTGTTACCCTGACATACACACTAAAATGAGTAGTCACTTCATTCGGGCAAGCCTGTGCTTTTGAATCTCCCAATTAGCAATTCAACACAAGTGCTGCTGAGCACTTAAGGAGTTCAGGTTGGCTTCAGCAGTGATTCATGAGAAAAAGTCAGCCTAGTTGTCCAGTTTGAGTTTGGGCAGGAATCAGGATGATACGTCCTAATTGGATGACCATGTGAGTTGACTTCAAAGCTCGACTTGTGGTCCTTGTCGGGGACAAGGGTAGCTGTGGGATCAATTTTCTGGTATTATGTGATCAAATTAGAATTAGGTAATGAACATGGTGTGATATTCTTTTTGCAAAAATCTCAAAAAATGACCAACTGTAGTACAATGGCCTGATGAAGAAGGTCACTAATTTAGTGGCGAGGTGATAAACTTTTTTATTTCACCACTTTAATGTTTAAGATCAAACAAATGATGAAAACATCAGATGAAGATAACTCAATAAATACTAAATTGATTTTACATGGTAATTTTATTTATTAAGGAAAAATAATTATTCAAATTTAACTTTGAAAAATTAATACCCCCTTGAATTTAATAAGTGTGTTTTCAAATCCAGATTAAAAACCCTTTTTTTCTCATGTGTTCATGTGAGTACTTGCACTTTTCAGTGATATTTCTTGCACTAAAAGATGTTTTAATGGTACTTTTTAAAATGTTTTAAATAATGTATTTGAATGCTTTTAATCATATTGCTTTTTTTATGAAATGCACTATACAAATAAATTTGATTTGCTTTGGTAATAACTTGTTGGGCCATCCTCAGCAGGAGCAACTGAAATCAACAATACCTGGTAATGAATTGTTCACATATCTTTGGAGCTATTTTGGCCAACTGTTTCACTTCAGGGATTTCCATAAATAAATAAACTCAGGTGTAACAAGACTCTTCAACAACTTCCAAAAAAAAAAATAGTTTCATCAACCCATGAAAGTCTGATAAAAGTCATGAGACTCATTCTGATGTTGAATGCCCACATTTTTAAATTATTGTAATCATTGGCGATAATACCCGATCTACAAGTTCACAATATCCTGAACTTGTTGACTGGCTATTTTTACAGCTTTTATGTTGTCTTGTGGAGCAATTCGTGATTTTTTTTTTAGGTCCAGTATTGAGATAAACCCTTTCTACCCAACAGCTATGAATTACAGCATGGAAGCTCCCATGCAGTCTCCATCAATTGGAAAGTTGAGGCTAAGGAATTTTGTTGTTTTGCAAAAGTGTTCAGATCATATTGTTGTTTAATGAATTGCAAATGAATTAAATTGCATTCCAGCCTTGATCGCCATTTACACTGCCTGTTGACCAAAATTAGGACTTACCTTCCTTACCTAACTTCCCTTTGCCTTTCACCGTGCTACTTTTTTTTTTTTTTTTTAACATAAAATGTGAAACTAATTGTGCTAATTTTGCCCGTTCCTTGTGGTAAATGAAATTACCTCGCGTTATTATTTATTTATTTACTTATTTTAATAGTCAATGAAATGTTCATAAACCTCCCAAATACGCAGGCTGGAAACACAGACACTGCTTCCTCTCTTTTGCGGACATGTTTGTCCTTTCCATCAAATAGGTCAGGAATATGAAGTCAGGTTTCATTGAGGTAATTATTAGGGGTCATTAAAAAAAAAAAAAAAAAAAAAACTTGTAAGAGCTACCTCGATTAAAAAATTTCAAGAACCACTGGTCTACACAATGCATAAAATACAAGTGAACAAACACAACAATATGAATGGAATGAAGAGTAACATTGCCAGCAGTACATCCTACCTATAAAAAAGCCTTTACAACAGTCAAAGAAAAATCGAGGCAGTGGTGCAGACCAGAGCTGACAGCCAGCACTGCGAGTGCTGCATTAGCGCCCGATGTTTCTCCACGATACTACATGTGTGCTGTCACCTCACAATTCGTCAACACAGTTCCAAGCTATTACACATAAGCCTCTGGTTTATGTGAAAAGAAAGGCGCTTTGAACATTAAAGTAACGTAGCCTGGTAGGCCCAAGTCTTTATCACAAATGAGAAAGTATACTTTTAGAAATAAAATCTCTGTCACTGTAGGTAAATGTAACATCATGCACAGTTCAAATGTTAATATTCCGCTTAAATATATAGGGGAAAAATGTCAGTGATTCAATTAAATGTATTACGCATAAAGGTTAAGTAAAAAATACAACATTTGTTGAAGAATAAATGCAAATGTTTTTAACTCAAAAGTGCTGTACTTGGGCAGCGATTTTTTTTTTCCCCCCACATACCACTTGAGGAAGCCTATGTTTTACCGCTGGCACATGGACATGTACCATACCTTGAGAATTGAATTAATGTAGGTAAGTCTAAACATTTTGAGGGCATTGACTACTAATCAGCAGTTTGCCGTTGCGCAAAACACCAGTTCATCGTACACATTCTATTTGAGTCTTTGGAGGGAATGATGGAATGCTGGGGACTCAATCGTTGTCCTGCTGGACTTCAATGCTCATACGGTCAATGATAGTGAGACCTGGAAGTGTGTAATTGGGAAGGAAACAACCCCCCCCCCCATTTGATCATAACTTGAGCAGTGCTCTGTTATTGGACTTCTGTGCTAATTACGGATTGTCCATGATAAACACTATGTTCAAGCATAAGGCTGACCTCGAATCTGGACATTGTCAGTTGGAAAAAAACTACAAGACGTCAATACACCTTCCCAAGAGGAAGCAAAGAGTTTGGAAACTCAGAGGCGGGGTCTCCTATCTCTCGGTTTGAGGTCATCTTGCGGGGTTAAAAAGGTCTTTCGCATTAAGCCCCTAGTAATAAATGATATTCACAGTTCCTAAAGGCTCTGGCTGTTATGGGGCTATCCTGGTTGATTTGTTTCAACAACACTGCATGGACACCGGGGACATTGCCTCTGGATTGGTGATGGTAATCGCCTTTTTCAGAAGGGGGACCAGAAGGTGTGTTCCAATGACCGGAGGATCCCACTCCTCAGCCTCTCTGGTAAAGTCTATTCAGGGGTGATTGCGAGGAAGGACCATCACAGAGTCACATCTCAGATTCTAGACCGTCGTCCAGGTTCTTCTAACTAGTCTACATGTGTTTTGAGGACTTGAAGAAGGAATTTGACCATCTCCCTTCGGAAGTCCTGTGGGGGGTGCTTTGGGAGTATAGGTTACCGATCCCCCTGATACAGGCTGTTCGGCCCTTTTCCAACCAGTGTCAGGGTTTGGTCTGCGTTGCAGGCAGTAAGTAAGATTAGTTTCCAGTAACGGTTGGACTCTGCCAGGGCTGACCTTTGTCACCGATTCTGCTCATAACTTTTATTGACAGAATTCCTAGACACTGTTGAGGCGTACAGGAGGTCTGGTTTGATTCAGTTTTGCATCTCTGTTTTTTGCAGATGATGCGCTTCTGTTTGCTTCAGCAAGCCGTGATTGACAACTGTCACATGAGTGGTTCCCAGCCTAGTGTTGGGATGAAAATAAGCACCTAGAAATCTGAAACCATGGTCCTTGTACTCAAAAGTCTGGAGTGCACTCCAGGCTGTGGATGACATTCTACTCCATCTAAAAGGAGTTAAAGTATCTTCGAAGAATAGAATGGACAGGTAAATCAATGGAGCATCTGCGGTGATGCCGACTTTGTATTGGTCCATTGTGGCGAAGGAGCTAAAGCCAAAAGCCAAAATTCTCAATTACACCGGTCGATCAATGCGACATTCCACAGTTATGGTCAGGAGTTGTCAGCCGTGACTGAGCAAACAATATGCCATATGCAAGTTGCCGAATTGAGTATATATCTGATCATATATATCAGATACTGAAATATCTGAGCCGCTTATACTCACAAGGGTCTAGGGAATGCTGGAGCCTATCTCAGCTATCTTTGGGCAGGAGGCAGGGAACACCCTGAATTGGTGGCCAGCCAATCCCAAATATGTGAAATATAAATACCCTATTCAAATACATAGTATGTTTTTATTTTCTTTGAAAGGACCATAAACACAAAAAAACAGTACAAACAATTAACCATTATATATTGGGACGGAGGAAGCTTAAGAGATAAAAAATATTGTACAAACAGTATAAAAACAGAACAACTGCAATCAAACGCTGCAATATAGTTTGCATTTCTTAGTGGGAAGCTCCCACTGGGTGAACTTATTAAAAAGTGCATATGTAAAACGCCATTTTCAAACAAATCAAAGGGTTTGAACAAAGATAACCTCTAAAATGGTTCAGTTGTTAAGAGCTGTTAAATTGAAATATGCAAAATTGTTTGAAACTTCATTGTTGTGTCAAGATGACAAACAGAAAAGGGGAAATTATCTCTCTGAAGCACTTTATTCAGATGTATAACTTTCTCTTTTTATTTACTTGCTATTACTGTACATTTATTTTCTTACAGCGGGAATCCACAAGTTTTTCTTGTTAAAAAAATATTTTCCCCCCAAGCCAATCCTCTCGGGCAATGATTTTCAAACTGGAGGCGCACCCCACCATGAACACTTTTCATCAATAAGTTACACTCACCGGATGGAGCAAAATTTTCCTACGGAGCACACAAACCCAACACCAGGCACTGAAATCCATCCATCCATTATGTGAGCTGCTTATCCTCATGAGTGCTGGAGTCTATCCCCACTACCTCTGGGCAGGAGGCAGGGTACATGCTGAACTGGTTGTCAGCCAATCTCAGGGCACATAGAAACAAGTATTCGCACTCACAATCACACTTAAGGAGTTCTGAATTTTCAATTAATGCATGTTTTTGGGATGGGGGAGGAAACACAAGATGTTATATTTTAGCATAAAAAAGAAGAAATGCTTGGATATTTTATTCTTGGTGCCTTGATATACTTGCCATTGTAATTTCTCAACTGTGAAAGTGAGCACTGCTGAAATTATTGCTTATTGCAAGCTAAGACCATTCTTTTTTATTAAAAAAAAATGTTTGTGAGTGTGTGTGGGGGGGGAGAGGGGAGCTGAAAAAAAAGCTAGGAAACCACTGCTCCAGGGGATGACAAAATGCTGATAACACCTGTCAGCTCACCTCACATGTTGCTGTATGCTATCTTATTTATATATAGTGAAAGCCCGATTTATTTCCTGTGCTGGCCCATGTTGAAGTGTACTGAAGATGACATAGAAGGAAAATGAGGATAATTTTTGCATTTCTGTCATAAAATAGTCATACCATAATTACTTTGTGAACCAGGGGTGCTCAAAGTATCGATCGCGATGGGCAGTTTGGGTGGGTCGCGACGACGTGCCGAAAAAAAAAGACAGCTGTATCTTTCTGACCTTTAGCTCACCGTGCATGTGCAAACAACGACAGTACAGGAAAACACACTAGTCAGCGAGTTACACCCTATTCAAGCTCTCGTTTAAGAAATCTTATCAAACATATGTATGGAAGCTGGCATAAAGAAGAAAATAAAAACATAATACTTTCATACAGAATTGGAGGCAGACTTATTTTTCACAACATCATTTTCGATGTGCGTTTGCCTCATCTGCCAATGAAGTGAAATTTGTGGCGGCATTTTCGAGCTGTTTATGGAACATATGACGCTGACATTCTGCCAAAAAGCAAGCTGTGAATGAGAAAAGTGAACAAACTAAAATCCCAATTGGTCGCACAGCAGTCACTTTTCACACACTATAGTTCAACAGCGAAAGCCGCCACCGAAGCATCGTTATGGGTTCGTCACATCATCCTTAATAAGAAGTCCTTCCAAGACGGGGAGACGGTAAAAGAGGCATAGCTGACTCATTGTTCCGATCTTTTAACAATAAGGCGGAAAAATTGTCAATAAAATTTCTGCAGCGGTAAAGGAGTATTTACACAGCGCTGTGAAGCCATGGCTGATGGACATCGGAGATTGTGACTATTTCTCACTGCAGTTGGACGAATTCACAGACGTGAGTGACACAGCCCAGGTGTGCATTTTCAAGCGTATGGTGTTTAATGATCAACGTGAACTCAGATGGTTACAAAAAATGTTTATAGTTGATTATGTTGTGTTGTGCAATATTGGCTCATGTGTTTATGCAAGGCACACAACCTTACATTTACATATAAAGAATCCTCAATATACTCTAAAATAGATGTGTTTTGCATTTTTGTAGTGGGTGGATCTTTGTGGCTTGGTCATTCCATTTCATTATTGGTCGTTCTAAAAAAAAAAAAAAAAAAAAAGAAGTCAGCTCCACTAGCCCCACACACCCCTTCCCAGTTGATCACGAGAAGCTGGCTGCTTGAAAAATAGATCTTGTGGTAAAAAGGTCTGGGCACCCCTGGTGTAAATGAAAACAATACAATTTGTAGAAAATTAACAACATTAGCTCTTTTCGAGGAACCCTTGGCTGCCAGCAGCGGTGTGAGTTTTCAGAACCCAGGAGTGCTTTCTTCTTTGCTGACCTGTATTTGTTCTTGTTGATACAATTTATTTTAACGTGTCTAAGTTAGCTTGCAAGTGACCCAGCGATGTGGTTTAGAAGAACTTTTATCTACTTTATTAGGACTGTGAGCATTGGAAAGCTGCTGCTGCTTCACCATCTGCCACGACTTCCTGAATATTCCTACGGACATCGATCGGAAGAAACATACAGCTGAGCTCTGGAGACGCGACACGAAAAGCATGATTGAAATGGGGAAGAGGAAGATGAGCAGGATGACAGGCATAAAACATCTTCGGTGTCCATGAAGCGAACCCATCCCCTCATATTCCCCTCATGCTGCCACTGGAATTCTTTACATAGCACATATTCACTTTTTTTAACTGCACTTCTTTTTCTGGCTTTTATGTTGCGTAGTAGAGTTACACTTTTGCTCTGTGCTACAGCATTGTTTTTTTAGTATCAACCGGGAGACATGACAGGAAAAGGTTGGTTGAGATGGAGAAACAGGAAGACGAACAGGACGACAGGCAAAAAACGTCTTTAATGTCCATGAAGCGAACCCACCCCCTCAAACTCCTCTCATGGTTGCCCTGAAATACTTCAGTTTTACATAACGCACGTTTACTTTTTTCAACTCTGGCTTTTATGCAGTGTAATACATTTACAGTTTTACTCTGTGTACGGTACTGTTTTTTTAGGGGCAACCGGAGCAAGGCAACGGCCTGCGGTGAGTTTAAAAAACCCTCCACAGTCTCCTTGGTGTGATATACTATATTAATGCCTTTTTACATGAACGGGCACACTTTTGCTGAAAATTTACAGTGCCATGGACATCGTCTTCTGTATGAGGTGTGGACCTGTGTAGGCTGGCCCAATGATATGTGGCCCTGTCCTCCTCCCAAGGGAAGCACCAGACTGTGAAACAAGATTTTCAAAAAGTTGGCCATGGCCCACAAAGTGGAGTTACTTTGAGGTCAGAGGGGGTAGAGGAGAAACTATTTTTCTAAATTCATTCGCTTGCTTCACAATTTTGCCCCAGCTGACTGCGGCATTTTCAACTCCTTATTAATGTGGTGATATATTCAACATATATTTCTGTCCACCACAAAATGCCTGACACAGCTTGGGAGGAATAGAAATAAATCACTACTGAGACTTTTTGAGACTGCGATTCCCTTAACTCCTTGACTTGACTGACTGTGTAACATTAAGAACGAGGGAAGGTGTCACTTATTCTATAAATACACACAACTACATACACGAGCTCTTTCATTTGTCTGTGCTGCTTTCACATTTTTTGACTTCAGGTTCATTCGGGCCCGTCATATTTTTTACTCATTTTATACCCATCAAAACTGCAGCATCAATGTGTGATGTGACCAGCAGCAAATCTCAAGCCAAGAGAATATAAATCATGCTCATTATTCTGTATAGGTATTGACTTTTCACTGAATTTTAATCAATACTGAGTGGGAACCTGATATTAACATACACTACATTAACAGACATCATTGTCTGACATGAAATCAAACAAAACTTTCTTTTTTACAATGACTAAAATTATTTCTATGTACTAAATGCCAGAATAAATGGGATTTTATAATTACCACAATTTCTCATGTGTAATAGCCACCCAAAAAAGTTAATCTATACAGTGAAGAAAACTATTTGAACACCCTGCTATATTGCAAGTTCTCCCACTTAGAAATCTTGGAGGGGTCTGAAATTTTCATCGTATGTACATGTCTACTGTGAGAGAGATAATCTAAAAAGAAAAATCCAGACATCACAATGTATGATTTTTAAGAAATTATTTGTGATACAGCTGTAAATAAGTATTTGAACACCTGTCTATCAGCTAGAATTCTGACCCTCAAAGACCTGTTAGCCCGCCTTTAAAAGTCCTTCTGCACTCCATGTATTATCCTGATTCAAATGCACCTACATAAAAACACCTGTCCACCCCATACAATCAGTAAGACTAAATCCTGTAACATGGCCAAAACCAAAGAGCTGTCCAATGACACCTGAGACAAAATTGTACAACTTCACATGGCTGGCAAGGGCTATGGAGAAATTGGCAACCAGCTTGGTGAAAAAAATTCCACTGTTGGAGCAATCATTAGAAAATGGAAGAAGCTAAACATGATGGTCAATCTCAATCTCGATCAGAGTGGAGCCTCATGCAAGATATCACCTCGTGGGGTCTCAATAACCCTTAGAAAGGTGAGGAATCAGCCCAGGACTACACAATAGGACTTGGCCAATGGCTTGAAAAGATCTGGGACCAACGTTTCAAAGGGCACTGTTGGTAATACACTAAGACATCACGGTTTGAAATCATGTCTGGCACGGAAGGTTCCCCTGCTTAAACTAGCACGTGTCAAGGCCCGTCTTAAATTTGCCAATGACCATTTAGATGATACAAAGGACTCATGGGAGAAAGTTTTGTGGTCAGATGAGACCAACATGGAACTTTTTGGTCCTAATTCCACAAACCGTGTTTGGAGGAAGACGGATGATGAGTTCCATCCCAGAAACACCACCCCTACTGTGAAGCATGGGGATGGTAGCATCATGCTTTGGGGGTGTTTTTCTGCACTGTATTAAGGAGAGGATGACCACGGCCATGTATTGTGAGATTTTGGGGAGCAACCTCTTTCCCTCAGTCAGAGCATCGAAGATGCCAGGAAAACCAATAAGTGGCTCCGTAAGAAGCATATCAAGGTTCTGGCGTGGCCTAGCCATTCTCCAAACCTAAACCCAATAGAAAATCTGACATGCATCCACGAATACACCCACACGTACTGTACTTTTGTTTGGTGTTGATGCACTGTATTTTTTGTAAACATTACATTTTCTGATCGCATCCACACACCACATTGAGATTGCAGTAAATTAAACATTAGGCTTTGCATCAAAAGCAGGAAATAATATCATCCATCCAACCATTTACTGGACTGTTTATCTTAATTAGGACTTAGGGTGAGATGGGGCCTTTTTTTTTTTTTTAAACAGATTTAAATTAAAACCCACATTTCTTTCATTGACAAATATTGAATGATTAAATTATTGTTCATCCAGATTTTTTTATGAAGTCATACCCCTAATCAAAATAAAACAAATACAAACCAACTGCATCAAACCCAAGACCCATAGACTTCACCTGAATATTGCATTATTAATTTGATATGTTTGTCCAGGGCTTTACTGCAGCCTCTTCCACTGTTCAAAGAAGAACTCGAGAAATATTGAGGCCATTGTAAAAATGCAAACCACTCATCAGCAAAAACAATCAGACGGCCAGATTGTATTTTCCAAAGAAGTCCAGAGATGAACAGACACAGTTTTGGAGTGATGAGACCAAGATTAACCTCTACTAAAGTGATGGAAAATGCAAAGAATAGAGAAAGAAAGGATCTGCTTATGATCCAAAATACACAAGCTCATCTACAGTGCCTTGTGAAAGTATTCGGCACCCTTGAAGTTTTCAAACTTTCGCCACATTTCAGGCCTCAAACATAAAGATATAAGATTTTAATTTTTTTGTCAAGAATCAACAACAAGTGGGACGCAATCGTGATGTGGAACTAAATTTATTGGATGTTTTTTACTTTAACAAAAAACTGAAAAAACTGAAAAGTGGGGCATGCAATATTATTCGGCCCCTTTACTTACAGTGCAGCAAACTCACTCCAGAAGTTCAGTGAGGGTCCCTGAATGATCCAATGTTGACTAATGATGATAAATAGAATCCAAATGTGTGCAATCAAGTATCCGTCTAAATGGACATGCTCTGTGAAAATCTCAGGGTTCTGTTTAAAGTGCAGAGAGCATCATGAAGACCAAGGAACACAGCAGGCACGTCCGAGATATTGTTGTGGAGACGTTTAAAGCCGGATTTGGAAACAAAAAGATTTCCCAAGCTTTAAACATATCAAGGAGCACTGTGCAAGCAATCATATTGAAATAGAAGTATCAGACCATTGCTAATCTACCAAGACCCCTCAAGGTCCCTCTAAACTTTCACCTCAAACAAGGAGAAAACTAATCAGAGATGCAGCCAAGAGGCCAATGATCACTATGGATGAATTGCAGAGATCGACAGCTGAGGAGGGAGAGTCTGTCCATAGGACAACAATCAGTCGTACGCTGCACAAATCTGGCCATTATGGAAGAGTGGCAAGAGGAAAGGCATTTCTCAAAGATATCTGTAAAGTCCTGTTTAAAGTTTGCCACAAGCCACCTGGGAGACACACCAAACATGTGGAAGAAGGTGCTCTGGTCAGATGAAACCAAAATCGAACTTTTTCGCCACAATCCAAAACGATATGTTTGCCGTGAAAGCAACACGGCTCATCAGTCTGAACCCACCATCCCCACTGTCAAACATGGTGGTGGCAGTCTCATGGTTTGGGCCTGCTTTTCTTCAGCAGAGACAGGAAAGATGGTCAAAATTGATGGGAAGATGAATGGAGCCAAATACAGGACCATTCTGGAAGAAAACCTATTGGAGTCTGCAAAAGACCTGAGACGGGGACGGACATTTATATTCCAACAGGACAATGATCCAAAACATAAACCCAAATCTACAATGGAATGTTTCACAAATAAACACATCCAGGTGTTAGAATGGCCAAGTCAAAGTCCAGACCTGAATCCGACCGAGAATCTCTGGGCAGAGGTGAAGACTGCTGTTCACAAACACTCTTCAATCAACCTCACCGAGCTCGTGCTTTTTTGCAAGGAAGAATGGGCAATTAAGGTGGATGTAATTTCATGGCTTGGGCTTGCATGAGTCCCTCTGGAACGGGCTCACTGGTCTTTATTGATGATGTAAATCATGATGGTAGCAGCAGCATGAATTCTGACGTCTACAAAACCATTTCACAGAGCAGCTTACAGAAAAGTGTATACAAAATAATTAGGAGAAGCTTCATTATGCAACATGATGATGACCCAAAACACACTGCCAACACAACAAAGGACGTCATCAGGGGAAAGACTATAAGGTCTTAGACTGGCCAAGTTAATTTGAAGGCCTTAAACCTGGGGTGCTCAATGAGTCAATTGCAAGGCAGTGTTGGTCAATCGAGTGTTCGCATGCCCAAAAAGAAAAAAAAAAAAAGTCAGCCCATCATAAATCTTGTCACTTGATCCAGGTCTGGCCACTATGTTGATTGTGTGTTGATTGACTGAAAGTCAGTTTGAGTGACAGTCATTTTGACTAATCCTGGCCTTCCTTTACTGACGTGTCCCTGCACATGTGCACATAAAGGTACATTCTAGCAAGCTGGTGAGCTGGACTTCTATTTATTATATCTCTTGCTTTTTCACGGCAGTCATGGTGACGAAACAATAATACCCCCACTACACCCCGACAAATCGCGGGACGTTGGCTACTTGAAAAGTATATTTTGGGGCAAAAAAGTTTGGGCACCCCTGCCTCAAACCAACAGATTCTGGATTTGACCTTCTGAAGAGGAGAAGGGAGAAATCCCCGAAAACAAAAACTGGAAGCGGCTACAGTAAAGGTCTGGAAAAGCATTTCAAATGACGACTGTAACAGACTGGTGAAGTCAATGGGTCACAGGCTTGGGACAGTTATTGCTAGTAGGGCTCTCTTTGCCCGTATTCACTTTCAGTTAATTTAATAATCCATCCCTCCATTTTCAGAGCTGCTAATCCTCATGAGTGTCGCGGGACTGTTGGAGCCTATCCCATCTGTCATTGAGCAGGAGCCAGGGCACCCTGAACTGGTTGCCAGCCAATCACAGGGCACAATAGCTCATCCAGGTTTTTATCATGCTAACCAACTAACTTACAAATGAACCAACAGCGTGTAGATTTACTAAACCAACTAAATTAACCAACCATTAAAAAAATGATTAAATTGTTGCATAATCTTACTCAGTAACTAATGAACCAACAAATTAATCAACAACTGTACCAACAAACAACCAAAACAATCAACCAAGAAAAATATAAAACCTTGGAAAAATCTGACCCTTCGGCCATGCCGCGTGTTCCCCTTCGTTAAATAAATATTTTCTCCATTCATTTGTTCAGTGAACTACTTACCAGTAAATAAAATTACTTTGTCTCTGTTGTTGTCCTCATCTTTCTTCATTTATTTATTATTTTATTATTATATTGCTCTGTGACTATCGCAATGTCTTTATGTCTCAAACATATTCTCTGTCGTCGTACTAAAGTGGCTCCAATTACCAGAGACAAATTCCTTATGTGTTTTTGACATATTTGGCAAAATAAAGATGATTTAGATTTTTATCCGACAGCTTATTACCAGCACCGGAGAGATCCAGTTGCTTGGTCTTAACTGTGTCAAGCTCTTACCATAAAAAAGGATTTATACATGAAAAAAAAAAAAAAAAAAAAAAAAACACCACCCCCATCTTTAGTATTTCCTGCCATCTAAATTCGACAGACAGGTTCACCACCTAGCATTAGATTTTACATATTTTGACTCATCGCCCAATTAAATGAAACTCAATACACAAGGGCACATAGCAATAACAGAGATGTAAACAAACAAGGGCTACATAGATGTTTTACTTATTTACAGAATTGGCACTTAAAAAAGTAATTGATGAAAAATAAAATCAGTACATTAAATACTAAACACAAACCTTTGCTGGCAAGCTTGAAGCCAGTCACAAAACTTAAACATACATTGAAAGACCTTTATCGCCATCCATTAATTCCTAAAACAGATTAGAAATGAATTAAGATGCGCACAAGTTAAACTGCGACTGCCCTGGGACTAAAAATCCCACGCTGCAAAACGATACCAGTGATGCATATGACACCGCTAAATCCTCTGTAATTACCTAAAACATCGTGCTTAGTTTTCAGAGTGTTAAAAAAAATGCTAAGTATGAGTGACAGCATCACACTTAGCTGGATGTGAGACAGGAGAGCAGAACGAAAGCAAAGTTATTTCTCCATTCAGTGGTGGAGAAAATGGATAATTTAGCTCTCTCTTAGTAAACTAGAACATTAGTTTGGGCCACCTGATTTATTCTTGCTGTTATTTCCACGAGTCCCAAACCACGTATTATGATTGTGCACTGAGCCTCTACTACTGTAGCAACCTCTCTGACTAGCAGACACTTTATAGATTATTTATAGATCAGATATTTTCAGTTCAATGTCGTCAAAAAGTTGAATATCTTACGCAATAAGAGAATGTGATGCTATGAGCCAACCAGGATAAAAAGGATACTTTTTTGTGGTGTGCGATATCGTATGTTTTAGTATCGCTCTGACACCAAGTGAACAGGGATAATATCACACCAAAACACGCATCTATATATATATATAGACACAAACATACATATTAGATGGATACTGTTTCAGTATGTAAAAATGAGATCCATTGTCTAATGTTAGTCATCACTCGGGACAGAAAAGCACACATCACTCAACTTATGCATTTGCATTTTTACAGAAATGCTTGAATTTCAAATTGTACAACTTAAAATATTCCACTAGAATAGAAGGCCATTTATTATGCCTACATCATTATACATCGTACTACGAGATAGGAGAGCTCCTATTTTAGTGCAAAGAAAAGTGCAAGGTAAAAAAAATACATAAAAATAAAATATAAAAAGATGTGAAAATGTAATGCATAAAATAGATTGTGAATCACTGTATCTTCACATATTGATTTACAACATGGCTTGAGGAAAAATGAGAGTTCAGGGTGGTGCTGGCTCTTGAGAAAAAAGAAATCCCCATTTGTTGGTCCTTGCTTTTGTGCATCGGTACCACCTTCCAGATAGCAGGAGCCCAAACAGTTGAGAACCGAGGTGATTCTGATTCTGAGTAATAATGTTAAGAGCTCTGCTGAGGCACCGAGTGGAGTAAATGTCTGCCATGGAGGGGAGAGGCCAGACAACGATGTTCTGTGCTGCTTTAATTGTCATCTGAAGCGTTGCTCTGTCTGCCTCACTTGAGCATCCGTACCAGATGAAGACACAGTGCGTCAGCAGCCTCTCAATTGATGAGTGGAAGAAGGCCAGCCACAACTTTGTGTCCAGGATGTTTTTCCTGAGGACCCTCAGGAACTGGAGATGCTGTTGAACCTTGTTGATGACTCCTGAGATGTCGCGTGTCCAGGAAAGGTCCTCAGAGATTAGGACTACCAGGAATCTGAATGTATTGACTCTCTCTACACACTCGCTGTTGATGAAGAGTGGATGGGATTCAGTTCTGTTCCTACTGAAGTCCACAATGATCTTTGTTTTCGTGGTGTTCTGGTCATATTGTTCTCTGAACACCAGGTTGTGAGCTTCTGGACCTCCTCTCTGTAGGCTGCTCATCTCCTTTTGAGATCAGCCTGACCACTGTTGTTTCATCAGCGAATTTCACCATGTTGTTATTGTGGACTGTGCTGCAGTCAAAGGTGTAGAGAAAGTAGAGGAGTGGGTCAGCATGCAGTCCTATGGTAAGTCAGTGCATTGTGTGCGAGTGGAGGAAAGGTGGGAGCCGAATCGCTCAGTCCCCGGGTCTCTTAGTTAAAAAAAGTCCTTGATCTTGTTGCATGAGAGGCAGGTCCAGGATATCTACTTTTGTCAAAAGAATATCTAGTATGTGTTAAACGCCGAGCTATAACCCACAAAGAGTGTTCTAGTGTAGCTCTGCAACTGTTCCAGGTCGATCAGCACAGAGTGCAGAGTTATGGCAATGGCATTCTCCATTGATCTATTCGCCCAGTATGCAAACTGGTGGGGGGGGGGGTCTTTGATGTGCTCTCATAGCATTTCATCATGCCAAGTGTGAGGGCATCAGGACGACAGCCGTTAAGGGTAATTTAGGGTTTCTTTTGAAGATAAAATGATTGTTGAGGATTCCATACAGGTCCGGATAACTGCTTGGGGCAGTGAGAGGTTTAAGATTTAGCAGAAGATAAAACAGATGGTGGGGACATGCTCTGAGAACCTTGCCTGGTACTCCGTCCGGGCCAGCAGCTTTCCTGGAGATCACGACCAGGAGCACACGCATTACATCGTGTTCCTGTACAGTGAGTGGGGAGCCTGGTGGGGGTAGGGAGAGGCTAGAGTAGCTGAGTGTTGCTGTGAAAGCGAGCAAAGAAGCTGTTGAGCTCCTTTGCCAATGACTCCTTTGTGTCACCTGGTGTCACAATGATATTGTAACTAGTGTTTGTGCAAGATATGCTGGGGCACTCAAAAACACAGACTGTGTCTATTCATTGGTCCACCACACTTCTTATCCTGTCCTTGTTTGCATGTTCTTTCTATGCTTGTCTGGGTTTTCCCAGTGTGCTCCGGTTTCCTCACGCATCCCCAAAGCATGCATGGTTAGTTGATCCAAGACTCGAAATTGCCCATAGGTGTGAATGGTTGCCTTTTTTTGCCCTCATCACCCTGCCTAAGTTGTGGATTTCATGCTTAAATTTTCATTTTATTTTCATTGTCCGTGGGCTATTGATCAATACCGGTGTTATGCACCTGTCATATCATGTCATGTCTGTGCATTGCGCCACAACGTGGGGTATGCCTAAACACCATGGATTTCAATACTTAGTCTGAGTTTAAGGTAGTAAACCAGGGGTATTCCCACTTCCCACTATCTTTTTTTTTTTTTTTTTTTTTTTTTTAACAGGCGTGTCGTACCATGTCTCCGGTTTCAGAGTGCAGAAAACTACCAGTGAGCTAAAATTCTGGGCCGCTGACACGTCTCAGCACTAATATATGTTGATGTACCTTGCATGACCGCATGAACAATCTTGCACAACACAACATAACTAACAATGTAAACTTTCCGTCATTACCAGAGTTTACTTCGATGACTTGCACTGAAATTAAACAGCAAGGGATGCATAGTCTAGACAGTAGACGCTGACAGCCAACTTCAAGCACACTACCAAATCTTCATCAGTGAGGATGGAACGTTACTTGGACTTAATGATCTTCATGTATGAAAAGGCAGAACAACATAAATAAGTGGAGCTGAATAATGCAGTCAAAAAGGTAGCACATTTCCTAATGTTGAAGTACTTTGACTCTGTAAGTTCCAAAAGTGCAGTGTAAGAAACAATCTCTGATGTCCTTCCACATTTGCTGGGTTAAATCCTGAGCCATGGCTTCACAGCACCGTGTAACTCTTGATACCTTGAGAGCGTTGAACGAAGATGATATTTCTTTCTGCCTTATTTTTAAACTCCTGGAACAATGCGTCAGCTACTTCAACGACTGCCCCTTTTACAATGTCTGGTTCTTGGATGGATTTCTTGTTCTTAACAATGATTTAACTCATCCGGAATGATGCTTCAGTGACGGATTTCACTTTTGAAGCACATATGAAAAATAATTGTTGTCTGGACAAGTGGGATTTTAGTTCCTTCACTTTTCTCTTTCTCAACTCGCTTTTTGCGTGGAAGTCAGTGTCGTACTTTCCATGCAGTCCTACAATGCCGTGCCACAATTCCCTTCTTTGGTAATATATTCGCATACTGGCAGATGAGGCATACACATTTCAAAAATTTCATAGTGAAAAAAATATTCCTCCTTCCATTCCATATGAAATTGGTAAGTTTTATTGAATTAGATTTATTTCCTTTTTTGTGGGGGGCTGGGGTGTTCAGAAGAGCTTTGAGGCATAGAAGTTAGCACCTTGTTTGTTTTTTCCCCCAACCTGAATTGCAAATAACTATTACTAAGGTGGATTCATCATCAAATGCCTAAACCAGCAATGCATACAGCACAGAAACTAAACTGCTGCTCTCATGACTGGTAATGCTCGATATCAATAGCTCACACGCGATAAATGCTTAAGAAAAACCATCACACGCTTGAATAGTTATTCAGCGCTCACGGATCTGGACTCTCACTTGTAAAGTCTCGTGCATCTTTACAGCTATATTTTTCCACAGAGTTTGGAGTAAATTGTATCTTAAAAAGGTTCAGGTACAGGTACATTGGCCAAATGTTTTATGATGGACCTCTGGGATGAAATTATTATTTTTTCCATCATTTCAAACATGAATGTTTTGTATTGAATAATCCCATTGAAGTAATGCTGCAGGAATTATCTTGCACGTTTTATAAACAATCCTTTTGTTGCAGTTTTTAAATAATGTCCTCAACAGACAAGTTGGTATTTTGTGACGAATCAGTCAAATAAGGATTTTTTTTTCCTTCTGTACGTAGAACATTGACTCGGATGTCATCATTTAAATTAGCACACATTTAAATGAGGCAGCACAATAACAATTAGCCTTAGGCTATTGTTTTTTTTTTTTTTTTTTCTTACCCCAAAGAGAGAAACCAAGATGCTGAGTCAAGGTTCTGCTAGTACAATTACAGTGAATCAACACATGCGTCAGATCCTATTTTCATGCTGCAACATCTGAAAAAATAAATGACGCTCTCATTTCTATCTGCATACTTCTGCCTCCACAAATTATATTTGTAGCAGCTTGGTGTTAAACAAGGTAAACTAAATATGTATGTAACAGTATATAAATTGTAAGATTAATTCATGCATAGAATATAGTAGGTAAGGAAAAGGAAGTGTAACTCCCTTTCATTCTAGCTACACGGCGATTCTGTGAATGTGTAATTCAGCCTGTAGCATGGTTAGCCATATGCTAACTCAGTAAGAGTGTGAGATGAAAAATCTGACTCCTAAAATTAACACATTTATGCTGTAATAAACAGTGCCGTGAAGTATTTAGTTTCTAAAATTATTTTTTGCCTGATTTCTGTATTTTATTGTAAGATCTTAAAACAAATGTAAATATTAGACAAAAGTTAACCAAATATAAAGAAATTCAAATGGTGATTTTATCTATCCAGGGGAAAGAATATTCAAAACTATATACCCCTGTGTATAAAAAGCACAGTGCCAAAAGAATGTTGTCACACCCCTTCACTTTTTCCACATTTTGCTATGTTGCAGATGTATTGTAAGGCTGAATTGAGTCTTTTTTTTAATCTACATAAAATATCCCATTGTGACAAAGTAAAAACATTTACAGAAGCACAAATGTATTGAAAATGAAATCATAATAGGTACATAGGTATTCACACCCTCACCTTAACATTTAGTTGAAGCACCTTCGTCAGCAAGCTCAGTCTCAATCAAGTCTTGTTGGGTAAGTCTCGACAAGATTGGCAAATCTGCTTTGGGGCATTTCCTCCCATTTTTCTCTGCAGATCCTCTAAAGGTCAGTCCGATTGAGTGGGCAGATTCAATGGACAGCCATTTGTAGGTCTTTCCAGATATGTTTGATTGGATTCAAGTCCGGTCTTTGACTGGGACACTCAACGACATCCATAGGCTGCTTCTGAAACCACTACTTTGTTATCCTGGCTGTGTGCTTTGGGTCATTGTCGTGTTACAAGATGAATCGACACCCTAGTCTGAGTTCCAGAGCACTCTGGAGCAAGTTCTCATGAAGAATTTCTTTATATTTGACAACATTTGGTCTGAGAGGTCTGCAGAATATTCCTCAGATCCAGATATGCACTGCAAACTCCAAGACCTTATATAGACAGGGGTGTGTCATTGTCAACTCCATTGAAGTTGTAGCAGCATCTATGGATCATCAATTGAAATGCGACACACTTGATGTTAAGTTGGAACACAACACACATTACACAAATGTGTGAAAATGTGTTTTACGTTGTCATTATCTGATATTTTATGCAGATTATAGTTAAAGAAAATCACTCAAACTAGCTCTAGAATAAGTCAACAGCAAAATGTGAAAAACAAGAAGGGTTATGAATACATGAATACTTTGTGATGGCACTGTAATTACACCCACCCCCCTTGTCAAATAATGAATTAATTGTAGCATACTACATTTTTTTAGAAAGATTAGTTCATTTTCACGGGCCACCCCAAACCTGATTAATTCCAGACCTGTTCAATAAAGCAAATCACTAAAACAGAACCTGTCTGACAAAATGAAGTCAGCCAGATCTCAAAAAGCTGCGACGTCACGATCCAAAAAATTTTAAGACCATGTGAGAAATAAAGTAATTGACATCAATCAGTCTGGAAAAGGGTTACAAAGACATTTCTAAAGGCCTCTCATACTGCACTTGCTCAGTGTGAAAAAAGTTGTGTGAAAGCGCAATGACAATGGAAACGGGGGTGCGGCCATCGCATGGTTTGTCAGTGGTGACGGAACAGCCTAGAAAAGACATGGGCAAACTACAGCCCACCGGACATATACGGCCTGTTAGGCTTTTTAATACGACCCACCGAACCTATACACTAAAAAAAGAAAAAAAAATCATTAATTGCATCTTGTCTCTGCAATACCAGCGTTTCCCCCAATAGATAGGGTTAGGGTTGTTGGACCTCTGTTGGAGTGGAGTATACTCTTTATTTCACTCTCATTTTCCCATTTCCATTTGAGCCTTTCTGTAAAAATGAGCGGACCAAAGAAAAGAAAAATGGACAGTGAGGGCCAAATATTTAATAAAGAGTGGACAATGCAAATTATTTTCACTGAAGTCCGATCAACAGCTGTGTGTCTCTTATGCCAAGAAGCTGTTACGGTTATTAAAGTGTACAATATCAGCCGTCACTTTGCAACGAACCATGCAAGTTATGCTAGCAAAAAGTCAATACAAGAACGGGTGGTTACTGCACATAGTTTGGTGGCTAATTTACAGACAGCAGATTTTTTTTTTTTTCACCGACAAACTGCAATTCAAGAGTCCAAGAGTCAAGTACCAAGGCAAATTGGCAAAGGCCAGCAAGCCTATCTCTTTCTTTGAAAGAATGCATGGTAGAGACAGCAGGTCTCGTGTCTGGAAAGCACAAAAGATTATTGCATTGTCTGGCTCGACCTACGTGTGTGAGCAGACTTTCAGCATTATGAGTATGCCCCTCACAGATCCAGGTTAACTGACGAACACCTCATATCTATCCTGAGAATTGCCACAAGAAAACAAACTATAGATTTAGATGCTCTGGCAAAAAAAAGTAAAAAAAAAAGACTACCAACACTGTTTCCACTAAAATTGGTGACTTTTTCTACTGTTGTGAAAACAATGCATATGGAATGCAATGTTTGAAAGTGCGTCTTTTAATTTAGTGTACATTTATGCACACCACCGGAATAGTAAATAAGCGGAGCAGAAATTAATGAGTATTTCATTGAGTAATATGTTTTGAATGTTGAAAGTGACATTTTTTTCCAATTTGTTGATTTATTTAATTTTGATTCTCTAGTTGAAATGTGTGCTATTTTATTCTATGTATGTTTTCTCCTCTAAGTATTGTGCCAAAAAGTGTGTAAATGCGTCATCTTTCATATTCATTGAGACAAACATACTAATTCAATGAGGGTTATTTTGCACATTTGAAATACACAGTTCTTAGTGCATATTGCTAGTAAATCAGGTTGTACATTTGTTTGCGTGTGTATACTGTGCTATGAGGTCCTGGCCCGACCCCTCTGTCAAATTCTGTCGAACCCAATGCGGAATGCAAGTCAAAAGGTTTGCCTTTAGAAGGAAGTCGGAAGGCTTTCCCTGTTGACTGGACTGGAACTTGGCTATATGTATTTGTCATTGTTGGAAACCAAAAACCCAACTTTCCTTATTATTAGGACGATGAGGCAGCAGCAAACGAAAAGGGAATGGGAAAAATCCATTCTTTTTTTTTGGCAGCATCTTTGAGTTTAAATCCATTCGTGAGCTTTCTAGTTCCAGAGCACTTTGAGGTGTACGATATTTCAGGCTGACGAGGGAGGTTTGAAAGGGAGTTTGAAATCTTCCCGCAGAGATGTTTTGATAATGTTTCCATTGATTTTAAGATGCTTTATTGCTTAAATGTCCATACATATTTTTACATGACTTCAAATGTTTTAAAATTGGCCAAATGGACTCTGAAATAGTTTTTGTATTTTTACATCTTACAGCATCGATGTCAGAAACTTTAAATATACATTCAACTGGCCGACAGCCGATTGCAAACAGACAAATATCAAATCGAATTGCAACTCTAAAGAAATGACATTGAATCATACTGCAAACTAAAGAATCAAAGACGACTTGAAATGTGAGTTTAACTATGGCCATCCCTCAGAAAGGCCGCGACAAAGTATGGATTTGAATCTTACTAAAATACTGTGGAATGACGGAAGAATGGCAACTCATGCTTGAAAACGGCTAGAAATGTCTATGAAGAAATTGCCAAGCAGTTTGGTGAAAAAAGGCCCACTGTTGGAGCAATCATAGCCCTATGCAACATATCACCTAGTGGGGTCTCAATGATCCTTAGAAAGGTGAGGGATCAGCCCAGGACTACACAACAGGACTTGGTCAATGACCTGAAAAGAGCTGGGACCGCCGGTATCAAGGCGACTGTTAGTAATACACTAAGACATCATGGTTTGAAGTCATGCATGGCACGGAAGGTTCCCCTGCTTAAACGAGCACATGGCAAGGCCAGTCTTAAGTTTGCCAATGACGATGTGGATGACACATAGGAGTCATGGGAGAAAGTTTTGTGGTCAGATGAGGTCATAATTCCACTAACCATGTTTGGAGGAAGACAAATGACAAGTTCCATCCCAAGAACACCATCCCTACTGTGAAGCATGGGGGTGGTAATATCATGCTTTGGGGGTGTTTTTCTGCACATGGGACAGGACCACTGCACTGTATTAAGGAGAGGATGTCCACGGGCATGTATTGTGAGATTTTGGGGAAGAACCTCTTTCCCTCAGTCAGATCATTGAATATGGGTCGTGGCTGGGTCTTTCATCATGACAATGACCCAAAGCACACAGCCAGGAAAATCTAGGAGTGGCTCTGGAAGAAGCATATGAAGGTTCTGGCGTGGCCTAGTCAGTTTCCAGACCTTAACCCAATAAAAAATCTTTGGAGGGGTCTGAAACTCTGTGTTTCTCAGCGACAGCCCAGAAATGTCTGATCTTGAGATCTGTGTGGAGCAGTGGGCCAAAATCCCTCCTGCAATCTGTGCAAACCTGGTGAACAACTACAGGAAACATTTGACCTCTTTAATTGCAAACAAAAGCTACTGTAACAAATATTAACATTGGTTTTCTCACGTGTTAAAATACTTATTTGCAACTGTATCACACAAATAAATCGTTAAAATCATTCATTGTGATTTCTGGATTTTTCTTTATATGTTATATCTCTCACAGTGGACATGCATCTACGATGAAAATTTCAGACCCCTCCATGATTTCTATGTGGGAGAACTTGCTATATAACAGGGTGTTCAAATACTTATTTTCTTCACTGTATTTGTGAGGTCACGCACTGATGTTGTATGAGAAGGCCTGGCTTGGTCTCTGTTCGTATTCATCCAAGTTTTTTATAGTGGCAGTCATGATTGTGCAGGTCAGTCAAATTCTCATATGTATTTTTTTAACCTTGATTTCTGCATGGATTCACAGAAATGTTGTAACAAGAAGGGGCCATCCCCAAACTGTTCCCAGAAACATGGAAGTTGTTCAAAATCTCTTGGTATGCTGATGCTTTCAGAGTTCCTTTCACAGGAACTCAGGGGCTAATATATTGGAAATTTGCCACGTTTACACATTTACTCTACAAAGTATTAAAAACATGTTTCACCATATCACTGCAAACGAAAAACAAAGTAATGAAACATGTTGACGATTTTGAAGCTTAGAAGGTAAAAAACAATATTTACTTTACTTTCATGTGCTAGCCACCATTTAGTTACCACCAAATGAAATTGCAGGGGTTTGTTTAGTGTTGCGTCCTGCTGTTACATCCAAAATAATGGACTGAAAGGCTGATATATATTATTTCTAACCTTGAATTTTATGAAAAATCCCACCCCAACTGGCATCTTATTAACAGCTTTAAACAGTGTGTGTTTGGCAGGGGGTAATTAAGACGCACAATCAGAAGTTTCCACCAAGGATACAATGCAATCCTGATGTTTGAATACCATTTTACACAAGCAATGGTAATCACGCACTATGTCACTTTGTCTGATAAAATATGTGGCTTGACTGAAACTTACCAGCGGTTAAATCCTTGTTGAGATCAACGAAGGCGTTGGCGTGAGGGATCCGCATATTGATGTGTGAACTCAGAGCACTCTGACACACCGGATCCCTTAAAAAGGAAGGAAAAAAGTGGGGAAAAAAATGTGGAAGCTCACTAATAATTTCTCCAATAAAACGTCTTGAAAAGACAACTTTTAAAGTAAATATTCTAAAATTCTATGTAGCAATTAGAAGACTTATGGAATAAACTTTTGGCCTCACAGTTCTGAGGACCAGGCTTCATATCCCGGCCCTACCTGTATGGAGTTTGCATGTTCTCCCTGTGCCTGTGTGGGTTTCCTCCGGGAACTCCGATTTCCTCTCAAATCCCAAAAACGTGTTAATTGGAGACTCTAAATTGCCCTGAGGTGTGAATAAGAGTGCGAATGTTTGTTTGTCTCGACGTGCCCTGTGATTGTCTGACAAACAGATGAGGGTGCACCCCGCCTCCTGCCCAAGGATAATTGAGCTAGGCTCCAGCACTCTCGCAACCCTTGTGAGGATAAGCAGCACATGAAATGGATGGATGGACGATGGATAGAAGATGGAAGTTTCACTGATCCACATAAAATTTGGTGGACATATCTGTATTAATAGGATGCACACAAAAAGTCTCAAGTAAATGTACTGAGAACTGTAAAGCGGGTGGGTAACTGTTGTTTGAATGAGTCTCCAAATGATCCTCAAATTTTAAGTTTTCCTGCTAACGTTATCTTGTGTGGGTGGAGCATGACATCAAAGTTTGAGAATTATTTTTGAGGGTTTGGCATGAAAGAGTAAAATTTCTTCTTTATACCGTACAATTCTATTACTTGTAAATCCCAACAATTACTAATTGTAATACCCAATTAAGATGATGTAAACATAAATCACCTATTGGTCAGAGTGCAAAATTCAGTGGTCGACAGGTCTGTGACTCCAAATATATCGGGGATCATGTCACCATTGAAACTGTAAGAAAAGATAAATCAATCATAATTTGAAAATCATGTATGAGTCAGAACAGGAATACTGAGTGGAAATAAGCCTTGATGTCATTCATACTTACTCCATGACCAGAGGTTGATCCTTGAAGGTCTTGTTCAGCCTGAGCCAACCAGTCATATCTTCAGAGAGTTAAACACACCTTTATCTTAATCCTGACATAAATGTAAGGGTCTCGTCCTCAGCCCAAGACTTCTGCATACACGTACCTAATGTCTGGTTGTCTCCCCAAAAGATGAAAACTGAAGATGCCATTTGTTTAATTTGAGCAGTGAGGAGAACGTCCATCTGCGAATCTCCATCATAATCGCCGGGCACCACGCTGGTGAGGACGGCGTCACTGTACACAACAGATTAAGGGGAAACTTTCCGGAATTATTTACTTTTTGTAGAGCTTGTATACATAGTCTCTGAAGTAATTGGGCAATTTATCAGAGGAAATCTTACACATCCAGATAAATTATTTTGTGAGCATCATAGTCCATAAAATGTCTGTTAGTGAGCTTTCAGAATTTCTCAAGATAGTGATGTCACAATATGGCTAATTTACATAATTTACCAACCCCAAACCGAATCTGTCTGTACTCTGGATTTGAAAGCTAGGCTGTCTGCTGATCACAGTCATTTTCCAGCAGCAACCAAGTCCAACGACTTGACTCAATGATAATGCCATCACATCAAAGCCACAAGTTTACCAAAGCTGTGTATATATATATATATATATATATATATATATATATATATCCATTTTCTTAGCCGCTTATCCTCACAAGGAGTGCTGGATCGCAGCTGTCAACGGGCAGGAGGCAGGGGTACACCCTGAACTGGTTGCCAGCCAATCGCAGGGCACATGGAGACAGACAGCAGCCGCAATCACAATCACACCTAGGGGCAATTGAGAGTCTCCAATTAACGTTGCATGTTTTTGGGATGTGGGAGGAAACTGGAGTGCCCGGAGAAAACCCACGCAGACACGGGGAGAACATGTAAACTCCACACAGGTGGGTCCGGGATTGAACCTGGGACCTCAGAACTGTGAGGGCAACGCTTTTACAGTTGATCCACTGTGCAGTAATCTTTTAATTTTTCTTGTAGTCCAGTCATTGAACAATCTCCAACTCAACATGGAGATCCTGTGGTAGTTGGAAACCATTTTACTGAATGAAGAAATATCGTATCACCTTACTCATTCACAAATCGCCACTCACAAACTCGGCGACTCGTAAGGTTTAAAGGTCCCGTATTTTAGCTACCTGTGTCAAGGCAAGGAGAGGGACCAGATTTCCTCCCAGGTTTCTCTCACACGTTTGTCACTTCCAAGTTCATCAAGTTCTTGACCCCATGCCATTCCACAAATTGTTCTTGTGTTCAATGATGAGTTGCCATTTTCAGAAAAAAATGTCTTTGTTTTATTTATACTATTTATTTTTATCCATAGTGATAGTCTAACATGGACTTTGTCTAAAATGTTGCACACCCCCTCACTCTTTCTAAGGTGATGTTAGTAGCCTGATGGAAGATTCTTGTAGCGGTCCAACAAACAGGTAAGAAGGAGGTAACTGGTTTGTAAACTTGTAATGATGGTGCAAAGACAGGTTCAAATTACCATTGCAAGTGGTGGAAAATAATCTACTTACATCTACAGTACCTGCGCTTCCTTAAGTACAGTAGGTGCCCAACTAAAGATAGTGTCTTTTCATATGCATTTTTAAAAACAATATTATCTCTGTTTCACTGAGTCAAAAAAGTAAAATGGTTGATGGGGAAGTACAATTGGTATTTCTATAAGTTGTATTGAGTCGGCATAGACATCAGCGTCCTTGCACATCTGATATATATAATTGTCTAAATCAAACCATCGTAAGCGATTAATCTTCATGGGTAATGTTATAAAATGAAATAAAAAAATCATAACATATAGGATCATCGTTGAGATTTTATTTCTGTCTCATACCATAACTATTCTCACTGTAGTTCCAAAACTCCAATCACAAGGGTTTACCGAAATGCAAGTGGAGTCCTACAAGGTAAAATACATCTTAAGAGTGAGATGATGTAAGTATTATTAACATGTAAATCAATGTAAACAAAAAGTCACCTTGACAAAATGCCTTTTCTGATGTGCACCTTGGGCTTGAAGTAAGGTGGTTTGGAATCAGCAAAGAAGATTATCAACTCGGCCTCTGAAACAAAAACAAAAAATGTCATACAAACGTAGGTAGGTGAATATACAGCATTATTTAACACAGTAAATAGCGACAATATGCTATTATGATAGCTGGTGAACGTACGCTCCCTGATAATGAAGATGTCTGTCTGCTTGTCAGCGTTAAAGTCACCGAACGCCGCCACTGTGCCGTTGTTTTCGGCACCGAACAAGTCAACCGTGACATCCTGGAGGGCAAGTGTGTGGTACCTGAGGACAAATTGGAACAAAACAACTAAAACGGTCCAGTTTGATGGGGACATCTCGCAGATAGCAGTACGCGGTTTGACAACTAGACTGATCGCCATTCGGCAAGCGGGTTTACGGCAGTAAGAAATACTTAAAATTTTAAACTGTACGACATAATTACAAGATAAACGTTTTATATTAGTTTATATTTTATTGGGTTGAATTTAGGGTTCGTAAATTAAGCATTAATAGATTTTAATGGGCAAAGTTATGCAATATTTTCAAATTCATATTTACGACAGTGTCGTGCTAGTGTGATTAGACAGGTGACAGTGGTTGGCAGCAGAGGCAAGCTACCGGGGTTAGCATCAGCCTTGCCGGAGGTAGTAGGTTCCGTATCAAAATAATTTAGTTACAATTGAAAGACATTGTAAAATACATATGATGCCAAATAAATAAATAATCGTATTTGATATTTATTTAGTGGAAGTGGTCATTAATTTTACGTAAAATATATCTTGGAAAAAAAGAGACGAGTTCAAAACTCTCTTTTTTTTCAAGTATATACCAGAAGCTTGTTATAAACGTACTCAAACTTGATTACTTTGGCAAGCATGGCGAGCTTAGCTGATGTTGGTTGGAAACTGCTGGAATTCAAAGCTCGATCGAAACGATCAGGTCAGATTTACCCGTTTCCTACACCTCGTCCTTTCTCACGAATTTCCACGTTTTTGTTTGTGTCTGCGTGCCTGTGACATGTTTTTAACGCTGGGATTGCAGTGCATAACCTGACCGGTCCAAGCCGGAAAGGTCAGAGGTATAAACGTGTAGCATTTGAGGGCTATATTGAGACCCTCATAGCTAAATGAGCTTGTCCTCAAATGTTTTGCATCTAGATGCATCCTGAGAAACAGGAAGGTGAGGTAACAAAACCACAAAGAAGCACATCTCTACGATACATTTTCAGGCCAGTCTCACCAGTTTGCAGAACTGTACTTCACAGAGAAAACAAAACACCATGCAGTACAAAACTACATTTTCGGAGAATGTTCAGAATATCCAAGACAGTCCAATATTTAGGAAAACAACAACATAATTATCTTTGCGACACGAACGAATCAAATCATTTTTGTGTATTGTATGGCGGTTGTATTACTCATGTTTAAATCAAATAAGGTTTTAAGACCGGTTAATTTGCTCATACTACATCTTTTGGGCTGGAATTGGGGTTCATAGAATATTAAGAATAGAATAAGAAGACAGTCCAACATTTCCTGGAAATACAAAAACTTCATAGTTATCTTAACACCTCAAACGAGTCAAATTATAATTGCTTATTTTACGGCAATTGTATTATTAATGTTCGTATCAAAACAGCATTTAGCGCCAATTCTAAATTTGCGGGATTGTGATGATTTCATGCATGTGAGTGAATCTTGAGAAACAGGACTATTTCAGCCACCCTCCCACTTGGTTGCTGTACTTTCAAGAGACAAGAATCCTGAATAAATAAATCGGTACATACATTTTCTATCCCGCTTATCCTCACGAGGGTCAGGGCTTTGCTGGAACCGATACCAACTAACTGAGTGAGAGGCAAGGCACACCCTGGACTGGTCGGCAGCCAATCGCAGGCTGCTTACAAACAACCATTCACGACTACTCTTCACTTAACTTACCATGCATGTTTTTGCGACGATGAAGGACACCAGAGTGCCTGGAGAAAAAACATGTGTAGGCACACAGGTAAAATGCAAACTCCACACAGGTGAGGCTGGATTTTAACTCTGGTCCTCAGAACTGTAAGGCAGATGTGCTAACCAGTTGGCCGTCATGCCGGCCTTCAAACATACATAAATGATGAAATATATAACATTCTGCAGTTTTTCCAAACCGCAATCAGTTTTTACAAAATTTTGCCTAAACGCGCCATAAATGTAATTACTGCAAAATATGAGCACCTCAAGTGAGTTAGACTTTAATGATATATTGCAGAGCCATTAATTGTGAATATTTTAAATTTGCAACATAGTAGAGCTATTTTTTGTTGTTAACTCCATCAAGACAATCTGTTGCATGCCCTCTGTATGATAACATCATAATCATGTAATCCAATGTTAACCCAAGCATGTGTCCAAATTCTTGTGTGCTATTAACCCCCTCTTACTGTAGATTTGTGATTTAGCTGAGAGAGACGATTGGCCTTAATTTCACCCTATTGAAAATGGCTGGGATAAAAGGGCCTCGTCAGAAAGTCCAAAGACTGGGTAAGTAGCAGCGGGTATAGTGAAATGAATAAAATGAAATAATTAGACTAAACTGACATTTTTCAATTGTCGAAGTGGACAAAAGTACTGGGACACGTTCAACCTTTGGAAGTCTAACATGAAGGAAAAAAGCTCCAGTTTAGCTCTTAGGGATCATTGGGAAACAGCTGGACCTATAGAGCTCATGCACATGACATCACAGTTTGCACGTCGCCATATTGCCGATCAAACCTAGCTGCTCTGCAATGCGGTAGCCGTTGAACCAGAGCAGATTTTTCAAATTGCCCGAGACCTGTTGTGCTGTTGATTCTCACAATAGACGACACAGTTCTGCAAAGATATCATTCTGTAGAATTTAAGGTGAAAAGATGAGAAAAGATCAATGGATTTTGGCAATTAAACGCGATGGATAGCGCTCAACGAAATACACGCCGGTGTAGCAATCATTTCATTTCAGGTAGGAATTATTCTTCTCAATCTTGAATTATCAAGAAGTATTTATAATGCCAAGTTGACTGATTTTGAGAACAATCCGTATTTTTAAAATTAAAAAAAAAAAAAAAAAAACCGTCTGTCACAGAGAGGTTTCCGGAGGTTAACGTGTGGCTGCAATATGCTTCCGTTTACGGAGGAGACGACTCCCTGTCCTAAAATTTTTTTTTTACCAATCATAGTTTATGAATCCGAGTTTGTAAAACCAGGGGTCATTTATTTAAATATGGATATTTGTATTGAAAAAAATGAGAAGTGTATAGAGATCGTGCATGTGATGGTGCCCAACGAAATACACACGTCTGTGTTGCGTATTTATATCACCAAATTGCGGGCCCCATAGCTCAGTAGTTAGAGCATTGGGTTGGTAAACTAGGGGTCGTGACTTCGTATCTCACTGGGGCCTCTACTCCCCAAGAGGGGTTGCATCAGGAAGGGCATCCAGTGTAAAAACTGTGCCAAACAAATATGAGCGTTCATCTGAGATGTTACGCTGTGGTGACCCCTAACGTGACAACCCAAAAGAAACTTACTTTATTTATAACACCAAATCGACTCATTTGAGAAAAATGTGTATTTAAAAAAAAATGAAATAAAAAAACATCTGTCACAGAAGTTTACAGAGGTAAGCGTGTGTACAGAGGCTAAATTTTTTTTCCAGACATAGTTAAAGAATGCGAGTTTGTGTAAAACCAGAGGTCATTTATTTAAATATTGGTATTTGTATTGAAATAAATCTAAGTGGGTCCGTCACTATGTGGGATTTATTTTTAATTGAGAACTGATCCAGCAACGACGTATTTGTATGCGTCCAAACTTATACGCTTTCAAACTTTTCTGCGTAAATCTCGACGACTTATTCACCAGATACATGTGTATATCCAGTTGTCCAAGACAAGCGGAAGCAAATTAACAGTCCAATTTCTTATCGGCGAAAACATTGACTTCAGCATTGAATATGGATCCTCTATGCCAAGTATCTAATTTTTCCATGGACCTTCGTTTATTATCAGCTTCTAAATGTTTAACGGTATCGGACAAAACTCTGGGTGTCTGGCTATAATACATTTTCGTTTCGTCTCACCGGAATTAACTTGCAACAATGCTTTGTTTGACTGGCGATATGCCAATGTCACGTGATTTTATGACGTAGGTGCAGGGCTCTATAGTGTTCGAAACCCTTACGTCAAAGTCAAAGAGCTGCATTGACTTTTCAAAGTAGTATAGGAAGTGTTGCTACTGCAACTGAGTTTGTGTTTACTGGCTATGGGTGTGCACTTTTTCTTTCTCACAGATTGGGCTCTTTCATGAGTAGAGGCCATTTGCCTAAATGCAGCACCTTTGCTTTGCTTCCAATTCCTAGGATGATGAAAGTCAGACTTGCAATCAACTCTTGAAAATAGTACATAATCTCCTGTGAAACTTTCTAGAATCCATGTATAATTGATTGATTAATTGATTGATTATTTAATTGACCACAAAGAATGTCCTAATACTGTTGTCCATACAGTGTTAGTGAAAAATATAATTCTAGGATTAAGTGGTATGGTAGTCTTTTCATGGCAATTGTAACCATATTAATCATAAATAACTGGTATAATATATAACATAATACACATATAATATATAATGAGTATCATATATAACGAACTTTCTCATGTTGAACCAGAGCTGTCTTTAACTGCATAAAGATGCAGTATATTGAATTTTAATCATGGAAATATATGAGTGGAGATACATGTGAATGATTCAATGTTTAAAAGCGAAATTTGAATGTTGAACTTTGAACATGTACACTCATCCAAAGAGCTTTATCTTTACCCTTTGTCCCCACCCACTGAAACTTTAAATATGGTAGAAATTATGTAAATTTCAGTGGGAATCTGAAATGTTCAGTACCTTGTGGTTAGAGTTGAGGTCAGGTCTATTAAAATGCAAATTAGCAGAAGACCGAGATGAGTTTGAAGATGGGGGAGGGTCAAAGGGACTTGAGGAGATTCCCTCAAACTCTTCGCTTGCTGTCGGGTCACAGTCATAATATATGCTATATCTTATCTTACTTGTTGCTATTTTGGTCAATAGAAGTGAAAAATTATGATAAAAAAGGAAGATACCGTGTAAGACAAAACAATCAGTTTTCCAATCGTAAATAATGTAAATTTAAATTCAGGCCAAGGTTATGGATTGTGACAACAGTCGGCATATAGCTTGGAGTGCACCTTTGTGTGTGCTAAGAATGTTAGCTATTATACATTTTCCACCTTCGTAAGTGAGCTGGGGTGCAGCTATTTTCTTTTTCAAGAAATTTAGGACGGGGCATACTACATTCTAATTTAATCACATCAGCCCCAGATAATATAACTAGAGGGGTGAACTTTAATGGGTCAAGCAAATTATATTCGGACTCTGAACCCACTGTAGAAGAAGCCAGTGCACAACAAGCTTGGTGCGCTGGCATCTCATAAGGTTTGTCTTTTTTGTTTTTGTGGCATAGACGCAGCAAGTGTATGTTCATCACCTCAAAATTATTTGGTTCTTTTTTTTTGGGAGTTTTTTTTTCTTACATGTACGTTAATGTTGACTTTTTTTGTGTGTTTGTTTCATGTGACCTTTTGTTTTGTGTTGATTTTGTGTCATTTTAAAGGCAGACTCTTTGGTCATATTCTGAAATTGGACAGTTCAGAGGTTTCACTTTAACTACTGTAGGGATTTGCGAGTTTGGACCCTACGTGTGTTCACGGGTCAAGGAAGATATGACCAATGATTAGAAAAAGTTAACAGCAAATGTATTTCTTAAAAATGAGTGTGGAGTACAGACGTCCGGGTCTTATCTAAGTATCGGCCGCACACGAGACGTGTGTCTTCTGGCAGAATAGCCAAAGAAGAAGACAAAAGCTGTCCAGTAACACAAGGTTTTTATATGTATGGGTCCATGGTAGAAAGGGCTGCCCCCCACCCCCGCCCGCAGTCAGATCCTGGGCTGGGATGGTAACTTTCCGCTCCTTATCTGGTGTCGTTAGTCTCCACGGCAACGCCTGGGATCGGAGGATGGCGCCAGCCGGTTTTCTGCGTAGAAAGATCAAGGACAACCACCGGCTCCACAACACATCCTTGTCTGATTAGCAAATGGACCACACTTTATCTGTTGATTAAATGTATAAGCTCATATTTAAACAAATAATGAAAGTGCAATAAAAGTAAAATAGTCTTCACTACTTATGGGTATTCAAAATGTTTAACCAAGGTCAACCAGCATCCCGTATCTTCTGGACAAAAATGTGGCTGTCGCAATGCAAAAATTAACACTTGCGTCTTCGCTCAGGATCCATCTATGAGCCCCTCAAGCTGTCCATCCTCCACCGTGAGGATGAGCCCCTATGGGAGAAGTTGGACCGTTACTACAATGCTGGTAAGTACACTTATCTCATATCTGCACACAAGGTGACATCATGTAAGTTATGTACAATGATAGCCAAGTGGGATCTGCACAAGGCACACAATAGCCCCACACAATACAGCAGTATTACAGTATTGAGTTTAAGATTCCATTTGACATTTTGCTATTCTTAAAAAATGTGTGTTTAGTCGTGTTGCAGGTAAGTGTGTTCCGATGTCCTACAGGAGAAACCGCATTTATTAAAGGCAATTTCCTGGCCCAAGTGCTTTTTACTGTCCTAGTGTTCCATGATACACAGCATTGGTTTTATGTGTCCGAGGGATGGCGAGAGCGCTACGTGGTGACTGTCCAAGTGACTTATTTGAGGGTGGATAGTACATACAGGGCATGGAGTGACGGGTCTAAATAAATCTAATTTAAATGTCTTCATGTCTTTGATTATTTGGCATTTTATTTTGTCTCATGTCCACATCAGTTGTATATTAGGTTTTATCATGAAATAACCACACAAGCAACTTGAAGGTTGACATTACATACCTAAAAGAGTTTTCGACAGGTATGACCAAGTCACATAAGAATATGGAATTTATTTGGTCAAAATGTTTGTCATAAGGTTATGTACCATGTATGACAATTTCTTATTGACTACAGGATAGACAGTAAATACCCTAACAAAGTTAGGATTGGGGATGAATAAAGTAACAAACGGTTAATTCTTTGATCGTGTGAAATTTGATTGGTCAAACCTTAATATCCTCCCAGTAAAGTGATGTCTTTGAGTTTTGAGGCCTATTCTCAGGATGCAATTCAGCCAAGCTGGTTATCCTTCATTGACAGGTTGGTGTACAAATTGAAAGTAAATGTGTGGGCAGCGAAGTGAACTTTATTTTGTACCATTTGCAAGTAAGAATTAATGGATTTCATTGAGGGTTTTTGTGCTTTTTGCCTGATAGCTGCCACATTGCGTGTGCTTAGTGAAACAACAGGAACTAATTACCGTAGCTTAGAGTTTAACAGGTTATACGACGCGTGAAAATAAGTCCTGGTGTAGGACTTATTTAATTGTTGTGTAGGATGGCGGTTATAAGATGTGGTTGTCCAATTCCAGTAGGGGGAACAAAGCCAACATTGTTATCGCTGGGACCCAGACTTGTCTGGCAATATATGCTACCTGCTCCTGCTCAATATCGAGTGGTGAGGCAGGAACACACTGACAACTCAAACCCGTTTTACATTTCCCTTTGTGCGTGTGTCTGTGCATGAACGTGTCTGCCTTTGGTTTTGAGCAGAACTGTTGTCAATGTCGCACTGCGATTGGGTCATTCTGTGTAAATCCACTATATGAATGGTGTTTTAGAACTCATTCAGCATCGCCCCTTGGGGGAAAAAAAAGTAGTCCATAACATCAATCGGCACAAAATTAGGTGGACATATCTACCCTAGCAAGATACACACAAAAAATATAAAGAACCCATGCCCAAAATAGAACAAGGCCTTGTCGTTTAACGAAAGCTCCCCATAAAGCTGTTTGGGGAGCCCAATGCTCTACACTTTCCAGAGAAATACATCTGGCAGTAGCTGCTTATGACCTTCCACTGCACGATCATTGCACGCATTTTGACATTCCATCACAATGAGGTTCTCCCACTACTCTGGCTGCAAATAGTGATCGAGGAAGTGCAGAGTCTGCCCAGAAGGCAATCACCACCTGTTTGAACTGTTGCGCTCTTGCAGGTGCTAATGGTCCGGAGCAAGACCAGAACAAACAGACCCGTACACAGGTTCTCATACGCCATTAATGCACTAAACTCATAACAATACCAACACTTATGTCATATTGTAGCTGCTCAAACATTGGCCTCACAGTTCTGAGAACCGGGCTCGATCCCGGCCCCACATGTGTGGAATTCACATGTTCTTCCCGTGCCTGCGTGGGTTTTTTCCGGGCACTCAGGTTTCCTCCCACATCCCAAAAACATGCAACATTAATTGGACACTCTAAATTGCCCATAGGTATGATTGTGAGTGCAGTGCAGTGGTTGTTTGTCTGTATGTGCCTTGCGATTGGCTGGCAACCTGTTCAGGGTGTAGCCTGCCTCTTGCCCGTTGACAGCTGGGATAGACTTCCTAAATGTGCTCTGAAAAAAAAAAATACATGTAACATCCCCAGCCCTGCCTAAAAAAATACTTAGCTTTCACCTGACTGCTAATGTATGTTTCTAAAAGCAAAATACAAATTTGGCAGCTTCCAAAGATACTTTGTAAAGCCTCAGTACAACAATCTGTACCAGGGTCTGCATTGTTTAGGAGAACACACTGAATTACAGTATTTCCCAAGGTAGATTCTTGAAGCTGCAATTGGCTGGCAACCAGTAGGTTTAAATCCTTCACTATCTCTGACTGTAACGAATGAGCAACAGAATGGATATTGCTTGCCTTTTGTGTCACCTGATGTACTAATGAAGACCAATGTAATCCCTCACAGATAGATTTGACACCTGTACAGTAGTACCGTTGGCGTGTGTGGATAAATTATATTTATGATCATGTCAGTAATTACCAAGTCATGGACAGAGAAAATCAGTAGTCGGGGCAGTCTTGTATCGACTTGTTGCGTTGCAACATCATAATCCAGCAAAACTACAAAGTTCTCATTTGGAGACAATTGTTTTTGGGAAAAAGGCAAGTTACAAAACATCCACTTGGTTTTCTGTCCTTTTTGTTTGTTTCTTCTTACCTTTGCTTTCCGCAAGTTGTATATTGAGCTTAAAGATCAGTAATTCAGCTGTCCATGTTGGATGGCAAATTTGAGTTAATCACCTTTATGCAGGTTTCCTTAACAGCTGAGCCTCTTAGCCTGATTTCATCATGACTCTTGATTTTGTTCCTTTTTTTTCTGTTTTTTGTCAGTCAAGACCACCATACTCAACTACCAAAGTCCCACCACTGGCCTCTTTCCCATAAAGACCTGTTCCACTTGTAAAGAGGCCAAGGTGCGGGACTCCCTGTACTGTGCGGCAGGAGTCTGGGCACTTGCCATGGCTTACCGGTCAGTATCACTGTATACCAAATGATTATAATACGTGGGTGAAGCAGCATGTGGCTCATGATTAAGGTAAAAGTAAACAATTGTCTCTGTGTTCTCTTGTGCTCATATCTTTTTCTTATTTTATGGCCACCAATTTTCCTCCAGAAAACTTTGGTAATTCAATAATCTGAATTTATTTGTATTTTTGCCAAACATTTTGGATATACACTTTTAAGGCCAAAATCCCCAATCCTACCACACACTAGTGTTTTGATTGTTTTTCCACTGAGTGTTATCTCGGATAGCCTCCAGAACTCCCGCGTCCCTTGTTAGGATAAGCGTCTTGGAAAATGGACACGGACTTTTTATCAAGCAACGTGCCCTCTTTGCTTGCACTCATCTTTGTTTCAGTGTTTCAGTTGGACAAAAAGAGGCATGAGGACTGAACAAGAGTGAGGGAAAGAGATAAAGAAAGGGAAGGAAAAAATAGAGTGAGATGGATGGGGAAAGATGTTAAAAATAGAACATTGCACTGCAAAGTGACCGGCGGCGGATTGCAGCCATCAGTCACGGCCACCTCTTATTAGAATTGTCACTAGGATTTAATTAAGATGATTCTCATCTGGCAGCCTACCAGACTGGCGTTACTTCTTTTGCAGTGAGATGCTATGTACTGTATGTGTGTCACACAATCACTTAATTTCATTTACTCTGTCCACTTGCATTAAAATTAACATATGCCATGTTTTCTTGTCATCTGAACCACTGAAACGCTAACATCTGATTGAGTTGTCAATGTCTTCCGATTCACTGGCCAGAACATTAAATACACATGCAAAATTGATTTTAATGTCAGTCTGACCTGTCTCTTTCCCACTCTCAGTTGCCTGTCGGCGTGAATGTTATTGCAAATGGCTGTTTGTTTATATATGCCCTGCCATTGGGTGGCGACCAGTTCAGGGTGTATGCCTCTCTTGCCTGAGAATCAGCTGGGATAGAGACCAACATGCCCACGACTTATTAAGGATAAGTGGTACAGAAAATAAATGGGCTGATGTTTTATGTAACTTTATTTTAGTACTATCTACAAATAAATGATCCTCTTTTATGCCTACCAAATTTGAGATAGTTTTGTCCATTGTTCCCTCCAGAGAAAGTGTGCCAATCATCTGTCATGAACATTAAGTGATTTCGGGTTGATACATGCAAAGCCAGAGAAAACATTCCTTATTTCACCCCAGATTACCAGATTAGTATCAATGATTTTTGGTTCTAAAGATGCTTCTTTTAAAACTTTGTCTGTATTTTTCGCTTTAGCCGCATCGATGATGACATGGGGCGCACTCATGAGCTGGAGCACTCAGCCATCAAGTGCATGAGAGGAATCCTCTACTGCTACATGAGACAGGCTCATAAGGTATAATCTATAATCCCTCCTTTCATCAAGAGTACATGCCAATCATAGCTATATTTTAAAAAGAGTTAAAATATAATTTGATAAAAACATGACTCTAATTAGTGTGGCATACTGCACCGCGACTGGTCAGCCTGTCATATCAGGGTGTGGCTTTTTGTCTCCCTGGCCTCCATTAAGGCCAAAATAATGTAGATTAGAGCCAACAACAAAAAATACAAAATAAGGCAAAGGATATTAGCGAAAATATAATAATCAGAATAACTACATTAAAGTGGGCCTGTCATGAAATGGATTATTTTTGGTATATTATTAATGGAAAAACCCACAGTCAATATGATCCCACGTGTTTTTTCACCACAAAACATCATTTTGACGTATACAGCTTTTTGTAACTCCCGCCTTGAAAATCCTCTCAGGGATTTGTTTTCGAGAAGCAGGAAGTGACGTAAAGGACAGCGGCGCCCCCTCGTGGACTCGTTTGTTTCCAATTAGTTTTACCTCTGGGAAGGTAGCTCGTTGTTCCTCCGTGTTAGCCAAAATGCCGGCTCATTGCATTGCTGGACATTGCTTGAACACTTAGGAGAACGGAATTAGACTTCATAAGTTTGAAAGAGACCTTGTTCGTTGTGAAAAATGGATTGCACGGGTGCAGAGGACGAGAGCTTCGTCGGTTCCAAATAACAGGTAGGTGTGTGTACAGCTTCTAAAAAAAAATAATAGTTTGGGACGGACCACGTAATCGGTCTCTCTCATAACGTAGCAAAAGATCCACATATGAAATGTGTTGATGTGCGCATACAGCTACTAAAAAAAACAATAGTTTGGGGCGGACCACGTAATCGGTGTCTCTCATCACGTAACAAAAGATCTGCATATGAAATGTGTCGATGTGCGCGTCGCCCAGCCAACAATGTCTCACTCAGCCTTGTCTCGATAGTGTTCATCGCGTACCGCGGTGGCTTTGAACATACCCCTAAAAGCACCATGGCTCGGCTCCACCTCCTCCTTATATACCGCGGCGCCCAAAATCAGCCACACGGGCAGTTCGGCAGTCACAGCTTCTGCGAAGGCTGCGCGTCGGGCTTTGGTCTGAAGAACCCAGCCGAGAATGCGTTACTCAGTCGCGTGCGCGCATAAAGCGCCCCGGGTCGACTGTGTTCATCGAGTACTGCGGCGTCTGTGAGCACCCCCCTAAAGCAGCACCGCTCGGCTCTGTCATAAGCAACACCGGCTGGCTGCAATGAGCCGCGATGACTCATCTCTGCCGCGGAAGTGGATCGGACGGGCATGCGGTTCGCATATCATCTGAATATGGCTCGAAACAATAGTGTAATTGCCCCGGTAACTTCACTCGGTTGTGTGGTGTTGTCCTTTTGGAAAGAGCTTCAGTGTCAGAAGGGGCGTCGTAAAAATCCGAATATCTCTGTTGTTCGGCTTCCATAGTAGCAGGCACTGCGCCTTTTCAACGGCGGAAGTGACGATGACGTGAAGGACAGAGGGCGCGACTAATATGGCGACCACTTGGATGTCGAGGGACACTCGATTGCGCAACTTTGCGCTTGGATGACGCACGATCCGCTCACATATATTTTTTCATTTAGACATTGAAGTGAATACTATGTATTTTTCATTACAGTATCTATTTTAGAATGTTTATAGGGATGACAGTCCCACTTTAATATATAAAATCATGGAGAAAACTTTAAAAAGTTCATTTCATTTTGGACAGAATTTTTGATTCGGCGGTATTTAGGAAATATTAGTCATAATACAAACCCCAATTCCAGTGAAGTCAGAACATTGTGAAAAAATATAAATAAAAATGAAGACAATCTATACTCAATCTACAACAATGTACGAGGGACGTTCATTAAAGATTTCCCCTGACCTACAGTACTTCCAATGAGCTGAGAGAATTGAATCTTGGCACAAATATTAGACTTTCTCTACATAGGGTCCTGCAAGGGAGACACACTTCTCTCATCGCTTTATGCAGTTTTGGAGACCTCTTCTGTAGAACTCAGCAGGTTGTGCCTGAAGCCATGCCTTGACTTCAGAAATGAGGCTTTCATCGTTTTTGAATCACTTTCCTTTTAAAAATTACTTCATGGATGGAAGTCCACACATGAACTGATGATGCCAGTGTTTGACAACGTCATATGATGGGCATCCTCCCCATAAACTTCTTTCATCTCGTGAAATACCTCCGTCGGAGTGCGATCTTTCAAATAGAGGAACCTGATGATTGCTCTGTTCTCGACTTGCGCCATTACTCTACCTTACTTTACTTCAGCACCTGAAAATGAGAAAAAAATTATGTATCACAGCTGCAAATTACCTTGTGACCTACAGAGATGTAAGGTAATGTACGTGTACAATTTTAACTTCCTACCTTAACCGAAAGTAGGTCAAGGGAAATCTTGAATGAACGCCCCTCTTATATTAACCTGAATACACTACAAAGACAAAATATTTAATGTTCAGTTTTTTTTTTGTTTCTTTTGCAAATATTCACACATCTTAAGTTTGATTCCTGTACAAGATTGATTCCTGTGTTTTGGCAAAATATTTTTCTGACACCGTAAGCAAGGAGAAAATCTTGTCTTTGTGGATTTTTATTACAAAAGAAAAAAAATTATTTGCAAAGAGAGGACAGGGTACATGTCTTTCGAGGTGTCACCCCTTACTAAAGATCAGACTAAAAGTCCATTGGTTATATAAAAGTGAGAGAGACAGAAAGAGACAAAACAAAGCAGTTATTTATGTCCAGCTGTATACTCATGGAGCGAGTAAAAACAAGAATAGCCTTACCGGAAGAACTAAAGTTAAAGTTGAAGGTAGAACTAATATTCAATAGATATGTAAAACACAAATCATCCAACACATCTGCAGCATGTTCTAAAAAATAAAATAAAACATTTTGTTACATGAGTTTTTATTTTTCAAATCACTTGTTTTGGAACTGACACTCATTGTTGTAGCTTTCTAAGGGACATCCTGTCCCATTCTTCTTTTTCTCAACAGTCCGGGATCTCCATTGTTGTATTTTGTGCTTCATAATGTTCCTGCACACATTTTCAAGTCGACAGGTAGGGAGTGCTGGCAGGATAGTTTAATAGTTACACCTTTTTACAATGAAGCCAGGCTATTGTACCACATGCAGAACGTGGCTTCAGATTATCGTGCTGAAATAAGCAAGGATGTCCCGAAAACAGACTTTGCTTGGATGGCAGCACATGATGCTTGAAAACCTGTATGTATGGCTCCGTGTTAATGTTCCCATCACAGTTGTTCAAGTTACCCATAGCATAGGCACTAATACACCCCCAAACTATCACAGAGGCTGGCTTTTGAACTTTTTGCTGATAACAATCCGCATGGTCATTTTCCTCTTTGGTCCAGAAGATGCCAAGGCCATGATTTCCCAAAATAATTTCAGATGGGGACATGTACATCTCAGTTGTTTATGGATGTTATGTATGGCTTTCACTTCGCATTTTAGAGTTTTAACTTACATTTGTAGGTGTATCTGCAAACTGTATTAACTGACAATATTTTTCTGAAGTGTTTTGAGACCTACATGGCTGTATCCACTATTTGCTCCCGCAGTTGTTAACAAAATGGTCAGTTGTTAACAAAATGGTGAACCTTGCCCTATCCATACTTGAAAACAACTGAGCTGCGGGAATGCTCCTCTTATCAGTCTGAACATTAAATACTTTTTCTGTGTTTTAGAGTCACAAATCACGAATTTATGTTCTACACAACCTAAAAACTGCTTGGGAATTGTGGTTTGTAAAGAAAACAGTCATAGTAATTGATGGTATTTAAAACAATAATAAAAACATATATTATTCCAAACATATTGTGAATTTCCAACAAAAACTACCAGACCCAAACAATATCAAAACAAACATGTAGGCAATATTTAATTGCAGTGCTAACTAAAACAGTAATAAAGTCTAAAGAATAAAATAATGAAAAATATAAATGGAGTAAAAGTTCTATCGCAAAGTTTTTCAGGGAGAGGAAAAAAGGAGTAGAGCAGACACAATATTAGGTACAATATCAGTTAACAGTGGAAAATGTCATCGAATGAGGAAAGAGGGTGGTACTTAAAGAGAAAAAAAGATGGAGGATTGGGAAGTGGCTGGTATGATGATGGAGCGAACCAGCGAGGGGGGAAACAAATGAGCTAAAGTGGGACAAAGGCCCAATTATTTATAACTCTATGTGGCAGAGGGAGCGGCTGGAGGCCCAGCTGTGATTTCATGTCATTATCACACACAAATATACTCACGCGCATGTAGGCACACACACACACACACAACAAACAGAAATCTCACTATGTAGCACCCCTGATAAAGTTTGAAAATAGATTAAAGTGTCCGTTTCTCAAGTTTCACTGATCAACACAAAATCGTGTTGACCTGTCTATCGTAACTAGGTGCAGGTAAAAGTCTCAAGGACGCATGCCTTAAATCAAATGAGTGAATCATATGACACATACCTTGACGTGGAGTTTGTGTCATCTCCCTTTCACATGGACATCTGTTTCAGTTTTAGGCCCCTTTCACACAGTTATACCTTTTACTGAAAGATGCCTTTCACACAGAGGTCACTTAGACACGGGGTCCTTTACACACACACAGAGGTCACTCAGACACAGAGGTCCCTTTCACAGAGAGATTCCTTTTTACTCAAAGATCACTTTCATCCAGCAATTCCTTGAACACATCATCCCTGTTCTTTTTACTCTGAAATCACTTTAACATGGAGGTCCCTTACTGAGATATTCTATCTGTTGTTAATACTGCTGATCATGCTCATGGACATGAAGCAGTTATGGAGCCAATTTTTTGTTCGCAGCGCTCTTGTTCACTCAGAGCCCTTGATACATACTTTTTTTTAATATACACACATATATATGGTTCGCATCGGTGGCCCCCCCCCCCCCCTTCTGGATATTTATAACACCTGCCTAAGTGTCCCGGAAGGGGACCAGGGTTGCAGGTGACCCCACTCACCCATCTCACTGCCTTTTCAAATTGCTCCCATCAGGGAGGAGACTGCAAAGTCTTTTGACCAAAACCATCAGGCTCGAAGTCAGTTTCTTTCACCAGGCAATCTGGATGCTCAACTCCCTCTCTGGTTTGCCCTCATTATTATTATTATCCTTATTTAGCACCCAGTCCCATTGAAATTAAGATTGTGCTCAAACCACACTTTAAGCACAGCATTCGCCTTGCCATTGCAAGACTGCATACATTACCCAACAAATTACAGCGTTCCCCTGTTATTCACGGGGGTTAAATTCCTTACACCACCCCGAATAACGCTAATTTTCCAATAGTAGATGTAGTAATTAATATACCTATGTATGATGTGTACCGTATTTTTGAAACCATAAGATGCATTTAAAAGTCTTAAATTTTCTCCAAAATGGACATCATACCTTGCACAATGTGCACAATTATTGTGTGACTTCTCCAACAAAGTACATTTCGAATCATTGGTTTCACTACTAGCATGTATGCTAGCACATGTTTTAGTGTATATCTAAGGTACCATATGATGGCACTCACAAGGCCAAGAGGAATACTTGCTTTTTACATCAGTAAGAAGAAGTAGCTTACATTGCCCAACGCACTGCCTGTGTAGCCAGGTCAGTAAGGATGTTGTGTACTCAGTGTCACATCAAAACTAAAATTATCAAACCGCAGCAAACGGAATAGCATAACTAGAAAATAATAGAACAAATAAAAGAATAACTCAATAAATAACTGACAAAACTTGCACTTTAAACGCTATTTACATGCTCCAGCATGATTTGCAGCAGTAAGACCTCCTTAGTGCTGCAAAGCATCATATGGTAACTTACATACACGTGCTAGCAATCGTGCTAACAGTGTTTGATAAGTCACACAACATTTGCAAATGTTGGAGCTCAGTGTGCACATAAGGGGAACCACATTGTAAGGCGCCACGTCTATTTAGAAGAGCATTTAAGACCTCTATGATTGTGAAAGTACCGTAAATTAAAAAAAAAAAATTACAGACTTCCCTTTGACTCTAGAACATTTTTCACCTTTCCCCTTCACACAGATATACTTTTCAGTGAGAGATGTCTTTCACACACATCCTTTAACTCACCAATCCCATTCACTCTGAGATCCCTTACACACTTGCACACAGAAGTATTTTTCACACAGGAATCCCTTTCACATAGTTCTGCCTTTTACACGGAGATCCCTTTTGTGTGTGTTTAGGTGGAACAGTTCAAGCAGGACCCCAGCCCCTCCAAGTGTCTGCACTCCATATTCAATGTGGACACAGGTGACGAGATCCACACCTATGACCAATACCACCACCTGCAGGTCAGTTCAATAAAATCACAGTACAGTAAAAGAAACGTCCGAATTCCTAGGCTGGAGCCACCCAGTGTGTGTTATTTGAAATGTGTGGCGGCACTCTTTGAAAAGATATGTTGAACTTTATTAATTGGGACAGTGGAGTTTTCGGGAGACTTCGTGGTCACTGTGCAGGGTGGCTCCTTGCTAGCATTACTTACCTATTTTAACTGAGATTTGAAGATGCTTTGTACCATAGTATTGAAATGTTTTAGTGAAAAGAAAGGACCACATTTGAAAGCCGCTGTTTTGCAGGCTGTGTGGCTGTTTATTGGCATTGCTAACGGAAAAATCAACAGAAATGTTAAGTGATTGTGCTTGTGTTTTTGTTGCAGATCGATGCCGTCTCCCTCTTCCTGCTCTATCTGGTGGAGATGATCTGCTCTGGACTCCAGATAATCTACAACACTGATGAGGTACAGTCTGACATGAGGCCATTTACCGTATTGTTCGGACTATAGGTTGCATTTTTTTTTCATAGTTTAGCAGGGCGTGCAACTTATTCTCCAGAGCAATTTATATGTGAAAGAGGAAGCAGCGCATCGTCTACCTCTGGAGTTGGGTTGGCGGACTTCTTTAGAAGTGATGCCGAGGATGAAGATTTCATTGGATTTTAGTTACCGGATATTTGGAGTGACACGGATGGTTTTAGTAAACTTCTTGGTATGTTATTTATGCTTCAGTTATCGGAATAACTCGTAATATATCATGTTCGTATACCAGGTACGTTCTCAGTTGTATCATGTAATGTAAGTATACCATTCAGCCTGTTGTTGCCACTATTCTATTTTTATTTTCAATTTGCAATTTAAATTTTAAATGACATGTCTGTTTTTGGTGTTGGATTTGAAAATTGAGCTTATACTCCAGTGCGACCTTTGTATGTTTTTATCTTCATTTTTATGGATTTTATGGGTCTTTTGACTTGTACTCTGGAGCGACGTATAGTCCAGAAAATATGGTACTTGGTTCCATCCCGCTGTCCATCTGTCCAATGTGAGATATTTTTACTTCTGCTGCAGGTGTCTATGCGAAGAAGGAATCTTATTTCGTGGTGGTGTACACCCTGCGGTGGTGCTGTTTAGGTTAGCAATAGTGTTGAAATGCTCTCTTACCATCCAGGAAGTGAGATACTACCTGGGAGGAAGGTATTTGAGGGAGACGTTAGTCGCTGTTCCTCTGTATAAGCAATAGAATCAATGAAATGAGATAATTACATTTAGTAGATGCCTTTTTTCAGGTGGTGTTTATTTTTCTCGAGTTAACATTATTTATTGCTGCTGTTTTAGACACAATGTTCCAATGTACTCAGCAGGTAACTATCTAAAGTGAACAACTGCATCTTTCAATGGAGATCATTACACTTTTTGCATGGAAGTTGTTTTGTTGGTTTTAATTGGATGTCTTAAGCGCAAATTCTTTGGTGCTTTATTTTGCTTTACAACAGAGTTCAATGCCAAATCCAAGGCTCATGTTGTTTGTCATTAAATGTGTTTTTGCTACAATTATGGTACTTGCATGGCACAAGCCAAAGCCTCGGTACTGATGCGGTGCTTGTTTACATTAGGGCAGAACAAGGGTGTACTGAATGAGCCTGTGAGGAGGCTTTTCTTGAAATGCAGTGACTTTTAAGAAGCTCAAAAGAGCCAATACGATAGCTGTGTCGTATCTGCTGTTACAAAAATAATCATACACACTTTTGACTATCGCTTGGGTTCTACTTTCAATCAGTGACCCTAGTGCTAACCTCTGCCAATTGTAAACCTGAATAAGAAAAATAGCAATCTAAGTGGTAATAGCAGTTTGTCAGAAAGGGCATCTAGCGTAACAACTGTGACAAACAGTTCATTCAGGTGACTCGTTGTGGCAAATGGTAATGAGACACGCTAAAAATCACAGCAATTTTTGCTTGACACTGTCATGCAAGTAGCAATTAAACATATTGCTGTTTGTAAGTGTCATTTGGGAACTAACGGAGTAGCCATATAAAGCTACATAGTAGATTAGATTTTTTTTTTTACCCCCACATGTATGAAATTAGGCAGCACGTTGGGTTTGCTGGTAAAGCGTTGGCCTCACAGTTCTGAGGTCCCATTTTCAATCCTGGACCATGTATGTATGATTTTTTTTTTTTAACAATTTATTTGTGTGAGGCCCCGTAGCTAAGTGGTTAGAGCACTGGTTTGGTAAACCAGGGGTTGTGGGTTCGTATCCCACTGGAGCCTCCGCTCCCTGAGAAGGGCTGCGTCAGGAAGGGCATCCGGTGTAATAATTGTGCCAAACAAATATGTGCGTTTCATCTGAGATGACACGCTGTAGAGACCCCGAAAGGGACAAGCTGAAAGAAACTTACTTTCTATTTGTGTGATAAAGCTGCAAATAAGTATTTGAACACCTGTTAGTCCTCCTTTAAAAGTCTAGCTCCACTCCATGGAATTTCCTGAATCAGATGCACCTGTGTGAGGTCGTTAGCTGCATAAAGACAATCAGTAAGACTCAAACTTGTAACATGGCCAAGTCCAAAGACATCAAAGACAAAATTGTACAACTCCACACGGCTGGAAAGGGCTCCGGAGAAATTTCCAAGCAGCTTGGTGAAAAAAAAAGTCCACTGTTGGAGCAATCATTAGAAAATGGAAGAAGCTAAACATCACGGTCAATCTTAGTTGGAGTGGAGCCCCATGCAAGATACCACCTAGTGGGGTCTCAATGATCCTTAGAAAATTGAGGGATCAGCCCAGGAGTACTCGACAGGAATTCGTCAACGAGCTAGGACGTCATGGTTTGAAGTCATGCATGGCACGGAAGGTTCCCCTGCTTAAACCAGCACATGTCAAGGCCCGTCTTAAGTTTGCCAATGACCATTTTGATGATACAGAGGAGTCATGGGAAAAAGGTTTGTGGTCAGATGAGATCAAAATGGAACATGTTGGTCATAATTCCACTAACCGTGTTTGGAGGAAGATGAATGATGAATTCCATCCCAAGAACACCATCCCTACTGTGAAGCATGGGGGTGGTAGCATCATGCTTTAGGGGTGTTTTTCTGCACATGGGACAGGACCACTGCACTGTATTAAGGAGAGGATGACTGCGGCTATGTATTGTGAGATTTTGTGGAACAACCCCTTTCCCTCAGTCAGAACATTGAAAATGGGTCGTAGCTGGGTCTTTCAACATGAGAATTACCCAAAGCACACAGCCAGGAAAACCTAGCAGTGGCTCCGTAAGAAGCATATCAAGGTTCTGGCATGGTCAAGCCAGTCTCCAGACCTAAAGCCAATAGAAAATCTTTGGAGGGAAACTCCGTGGTTCTCAGCAACAGCCCAGAAAGCAGTCTGATCTAAAGAAGATCTGTGTGAGGAGTGGGGCAAAATCCCTCCTGCTGTATGTGCAAACCCGGTGAACAACTATAGGAAACGTTTGACCTCTGTAATTGCAAACAAAGGCTTCTGTACCAAATATTAACATTGGTTTTCTCAGGTGTTAAAATACTCATTTGCAACTGTATCACACAAATAAATCGTTAAAATCATTCATTGTGATTTCTGGATTTTTCTTTATATGTTATATCTCTCACAGTGGACATGCACCTACGATGAAAATTTCAGACCCCTCCATGATTTCTATGTGGGAGAACTTGCTATATAACAGGGTGTTCAAATACTTATTTTCTTCACTGTATTTGTGAGGTGTTCAAATACTTTTTTGCAAATTTATCACACAAATAAATTGTTAAAAAAAAATCATACATTGTAATTTCTGGATTTTTCTTTTTAGATTATCTCTCTCACAGTGGGCATGCACCTATGATAAAAATGTCAGACCCCTCCATGACTTTTAAGCGGGAGAACTTGCAATATAGCAGGGTGTTCAAGTACTTATTTTCTTCACTGAAATCCAATTGTGTAACCTTATTCCATTTTACATCTGAATAATTGTACCCAAATGAAAATATTTCACATTAATTTGGGGGTTAAAATAAATAAAGGGGAAAAAAATATATCCATCAATCAACCCATTTTTTTTACCGCTTATCCAAGGTCAGGTGGTGGGGAAAGTAGCTTTAGCAGGGACCCCTAGACTTCTTTCTCCCCAGCCATTTCATCCAGCTCTGCCGGAGAGATCCCGAGGCATTCCCAGGCCACCTGAGAGACGTAGTCTCTGCAGTGTGTCCTGGGTCATCCCCAAGGGTCTCTTCTCAATAGGACATGCAATGAACACCGCACCAAGGAGATCTCTGGGAAGGCCAAGACCCTAAAGTCCTTGAACTCATCCACGTGGAGCAGGACCTCACCCCTGACTTGTAGTGGCTAGGCCACCTTTTTCTGACTGAGGACCATGGTATCAGATTTGGATATGCTGATTGTCATCCCAGCTGCTTTAATCATAGTTACGAACCACTCAAGCGAGAGTTGGAACTCAAGGCAAATTTCACTCCAGGGGCCTTGCCACCCAGGAGCTTTTTTACCACCTCAGTGACCTCAATCCCAGAGATAGAAGAGCACAACTCAGAGAAACCAGACTTTGCTTCCTCCTTGGAAGGCATGCTGATGGAATTGAGGAGGTCTTGTGATATTGAGGAGGTATTCTCCCTACCGACTTACAACATCCCTAGTCAAGGTCAACAGCGCCCCATTCACATTATACACAGTGTGTTCTGCTTCACCATCCCGAGACTCTAGATGGTGGACTAGAATTTCCTCAAAGACGTCCGGAACTCATTTTCCGAGGCCTCACCGAACACCAAGTTTTTTCCTCAACAACCACCAAAGTTGCATTCCGCTTGGTCACCCAGTACTTATCAGCTGGCTCAGGAGTCCCACAGGCCAAAAAGACATCACAACGCTGGTATCTACCAGTGGATTCAAAGATTGCCGCTACGACAGGCACCGACGACATCGCGGCCACAGTTTCAGTCAGACACCTCTGCAAAAGAGGCACGTGACATGGTCCCATGCCTCCGCCAAGAGGTGGCTGAAGTTTTGCCGGAGGGTGCAGTTTAAACTCTCCTGACATTCCCAGCAGATTCTCACAATATGTTTGGGCCTGCCAGGTTGGACCGGCTTCTTCCCTTACCATTGGAGCCAAATCACCACCAGGATTTGATCAGGGGACAGCTCCGCCCCACCCTTCACCCGTGTCCCAAGACGTGTATCCAAATGTAAATATTTCACAATTTGGGGGATAAAATGCACAGTTTTGGGCTTGGCGTGGTTAAAATCCCTTGCCATGATAAAAACGGCATCAAGGTGGGATGTCTGCTGCTCACTTATTAACAAGTGGAGTTTGCACTGCTGTTGTTGGTTGAGCTGGGAGGGATGTAAATGGCTGCCAGCGGAACAGCAGTAAATATCCTAGCCAGGTAAAAAGGCGGGCATTTGATGAAGTGGTGAACAGTGTTTACAAACCACGGCACAATCGTGGCACTAGGCAGCACTGATGTAAACACAGATTCCACCGCTGCGAGTCTTCCCTCATCTCAACTAGCGCTCATTCTGCCCAATAGCATGTTAGCTGGTCTAGCTGAATGCTGTCTGGGATGCTATCATTGAGCTATGTTTCCACAAAAACAATGACACAGGACTCACTCGTGCTTTTTGTATATCTGTGGTGTAATTGGATACAGTACATCTTGTTTCCAGCGGGGGTATGTCATTGTCAATGAAGTGAGAGCTGGCCGGTCAGCTTTCAGATTTGTTCTCTGCTCTGTCTGCAATCATCTTCACTGCACTGTGCATCTGTAGAGCATAATGGGAGATGTTGTTTGCTTCACTGGCTGGCCCACTCAATAGTGGCAGAAATTTTTTGGGATCATTTCATACTCCCATGCGCGCATGCGATGGGCAGGAAAGGTTAATCGAATAATGCTCAACGTCTTTGTCATTAAAAATGTGGATAAAGAGGGAATAAAAAAAAAAACAAATCATTGCCTTGTAGTGGTAAATTTTTATTTATTTATTTATGGGGATTGTTACAATTAATTGATTACATTTTATAACGTTCATCAATCCTTTTTCAGAGCCGTTTATACTCACAAGGGTCGCGGGAGCGAATCGCATGGCACATGGAGACAGACAACAGTCGCATTCAAAATCACACCTAGGGGCTATTTAGAGTGTTCAATTAATGCGTGTTTTTGGGATGTGGCAGGAAACTGGAGTACCTGGAGAACATACAAACTCCACAGAGGCAGGGCTGGGATTGAACCCATCCATCCTTCCTTCCATCCATCCATCTTCTACTGGTTATCCGAGGTCGGGTCACAGAGGCAGTAGATTTAGCAAGGATACCCTGACTTCCATTTCCCCATCCACTTCATGCAGCTCTTCCGGGGGGATCCCGTGCCTTCGCAGTTCAGATGAGAGATGTAGTCTCTCCAGTGTGTCCTGGGTTGTCCCCTGGGTCTCTTCCCACTGAGGTGTGCCCAAAAAAATCTCACTAGGGAGATGTCCGGGACGCCTCCGAATCAAATGCCCTAGCCACCTCATCATATAAATTGGAATGATCTGTCTCCACGCCTAGTATCTGTAGTTATTATTATTATTATTATTAGTTGTACTAATAGGGGGCTTATGGCCATGCTACCCTGAGAACGCCCGATATCGTCAGACCTCGGAAGCTAAGCGGGTTTCGCCCTGGTTAGTACTTGGTTGGGAGACCGGCTGGGAATACCTGGTGCTGTACACTTCTCTCCCCGGCTAATGCAGAGGGTTTCGTCAAGAAGGGCATCAGGCGTAAAAACTGAGCCAACCAAATATGCGTTCATCTAAGATGACACGCTGTGGCGACCCCTCATGGGACACGCTGAAAGACTAGTAATCGTAGTAGTAGCTGTTTACTTGTAACAGAAGACATTTTTTTTCCCACTCCAATATGATATTTTCCTTGCTAAGGAAACTACACATGCACACGACTCTACATATTCGGACATTATTTCTCAACATTTCATATCTTTCCTGTCACAATTCACCCAACCTAACCAATCACATTTCCTGCCTTCTTCTCAATGAATATCTGATGTGGACAATTTCTCAATGTCACCAGTGTGTTTACATCATCATTCCTGTGCTGTCAACATCCTGTATCCAAAATATACATTGTGTATAAATACAGTATGTCAAACATGATCATGTCACATTCTCATAAATTCAAATTGATATAGGTTACATGGTGGCACAGTTGAAGAGTGTTGGTTTTGAAGAATGGGGTTCAAATATTGGCCCCGCCTCTGTGAAGTTTGCATGTTCTCCCCCTGCCCGCGTGGGTTTTCTCCAGGCACTCAGGTTTCCTCCCAAAATCCCAAAAACATGCATTAATTGGAGACACTAAATTGCCCCTAGGTGTGATTGTGATTGTGACTGTGTCTGTTTCCATGTCCCTTTCGATTGGCTGACAAGCAATTCGGGGTGTACCCTGCCTCCTGCCCGATGAAAGTTGGGATTGGCTCCAGCAGTCCAATGACCCTTGTGAGGATAAGCAGCTCAGAAAATTGATGGATGGATGGATGGATGGATGGATGAAAGTGATACAACTTGTTTGTCCCTCAGGAAATCAAGATGTGATGCAGAAATGAAGTGTAGCTCAGGCTTCGGAACATATTATTTCAACTCACATAAGGAGTGGAACCCTAGAACAACCCTTTGAGGTGTTAGGTAGCCACTATCTAGTACATAAAGCATATAGTAAACCTTAAAACCAGTCAGTTAATCATAGTGAAACTCAAAGACACCCTACACTAAAGATCCCAAAAATGTGTTGTAAGTTTGACTCACCACAGAAAAGTTTTTTTAAAAGGTCTGCCAAATTTGAATGAATAAAAAAACGTTACCATGTATAAAGGGTCTAAAATCATGAAAAATAATGGCCATTGTATAGCTGTAGGATTGTCGGTTTTTCTGCTGAAGGAGACTGGAAATAGCCCTTCACCTGTCAGTCAAACATGTTCGCTTGCACTATGTGCTGAAAACATCTGTAGTCGGCTATTGGCTGAAATGCGTGCTGTTTTGGTTAACAAGCAGTTAAATTTCTCATGTCTATGTTATGTGAGGACCCACACACAAGAACTCCAAGCGAAGCGGCGACGTTTGGGATGACCCCACCACAGTTGAGTGAGCGCCTTAGCTTATGAGCTGGCTAACTCATTAGCTCACAGGCTAGTGAACGTAATAAATGGTTCACTTTCCCTTAAGTGGCTCTGTTGTTTGGCTCTAAACATGGGGCATAGAGCCATTCTATGGCATATTTAACAGACCCCATGCCAGTCTTCTGGTCCACAGGCCCATTAGAAGCTAATAAGTACAAGCCTGACTGCTTGTTCCCGGCCACTACCGTCCAACTCACCCTCGGCTAGCTAGTCAGATGCGCTTGGGTCACCCCAACACTGTTGTCAAATTAAATAAAACACAGGAGAAGATTTTTCGGTTTAATAGCTTGATGGCTGATTAAATAAAACACAGGAGAAGATTTTTCGGTTTAATAGCTTGATGGCTGATGGCATGATGTACTGGCGGTAGAAATGGGCCAAACTATCATTACTAAGGAACTCATAGCTGCAACGATTGGCCCTCGTTTACCTATATAGTGATGGTTGTGTCAGTGGTGAAAAACTGTTTCATGCTATTACTAAAAAAATGTTTAAAAATTTGCTCAGTCTTTGCACATTTTCAGCACTTACCTTTAAGTATATATAATGTATTTAGAAACAAAACAATAAGTCATTTGTTCATGTAAAAAAAAAAAAAGTACATACATACAATTAAAAATGGTCTTTTTATGGTGAAGCTTAAAAACGGTTACATTACAATCAATTGTACGTTGTAAGAAGTTAAAAATGATCAATTTTACTTCTTTTTATAATTCACTGGCATTGTTTGTCTTATTCACTGTGTTCACCTGATACCACAGTATAGGTAGCCATGGAAAAATAGCCCGTTAATGACATTACACCTAAAATGTGCAAATAGACCACGCTGTGTAGTTCCTTCTCCTCACCAACACTTAATAAAAGCAATAAAGGCCAAACACTGTCTTCTGGACTCAATTAACTAACCACTGAAAGAAGCTCCCCTGAGGTCACACATTAGCATAAGTAAGTGCATTTTATTCATCCAGCACTTTTCATTGAGAGGACTGGGAAAGTGCTTCACACAGTGATAGAATTCTCTGCTACATACATCATGTAAAATACAGAAACAAAACATTTTAAAAGTAATACAAAAATGTTCTGTTGAAGTTTTCTGTAGTACTGCAGATGTGGACTAAAAAGTGAACAGGAGACGTAAGGTTAGGGTTAGGGTGGCCATTAATATAAGAGGTGGTTACTTGTACTGTGGTTAGTCAGGTTGTCAAGGAAGCTCATCATAAGGGCCGAGGGTGTTCTTGGTTTGGTTGAGACCATGAGATACTTGTCTACTTGATACTTTGCCTGGACAGCATTCCACACTGTTAAAATCCCAAGCAATTATAGATATGCAATATTGTTCCCGTGCAACCGCAGTGTAGTGGGACTTAATTGTTAAATGTATTTGAAACATGAGAAGGGGTAAGGCTTTAAACTATATCTTATAGCCTCTCTCTACATCATGGATTTCCTACCATATCACTTGTCTCCTCGCATGTTGTTGCAGGTGTCCTTCATCCAGAATCTGGTGTTCTGTGTGGAAAGAGCCTACAGGGTACCTGACTACGGCATGTGGGAGCGAGGCAGCAAATACAACAACGGCAGCACCGAGCTGCATTCAAGGTTTGTCGGAAAACAGGATTACTGCTGATAAAGGAAGTGACTTTTGGCTTTCCCCTATTGGGTTGTCGCTGTTAGTCCAACGCCTGCTTTGTTAGCCACAGTTTTCGTTGCAGGATACCCTTCATGACACAACCCACCCATTTTTAATCAGGGCTTAAGATCAGCAGTGGATGGGTATTGGTGGACTGAAAAGGAACCAACTCTGCACTTTCAGTATGAAAGGCGGAGGCATGGACCGCAACACTAACATTGCAACTTTACCATGATAATGAAGAGATAATTGGTATTTAATAAATGTCATGCAAAAAATAAAAGCAATGAAAAACATAACTTTAAGGTTTTCATTTTGAAATCACATTGTCATACAAGTGGTTAACAAGTTAAACACTTTTAATGAGAAAAAAATTCTAATGTTGTTTGCAGCTCTGTGGGCCTCGCCAAGGCTGCTTTGGAGGCCATCAATGGCTTTAACCTGTTTGGAAACCAGGTATGCACTTTTTGATATTGTATAAACTGCTTGCCTGCCATATTTACATCATATTTAATGTCCAACCCACTCTGTTGTGCCATACATACAAGACACACACATTTAATAGTCTCTATACCTGTAACGTACCATATTTGCATTATATTGTTTTTTTTTACCATACCTCATGTCATGTTAGTGGGCTATACATCTAAAATGTTTTACATTTATACTGCGGCTGGAATAAGCATTTAACACGTCACCATTTTTCTCACTAAATATACTTAACAAAGGTGCTATTGACTTGAAAATTTAACTAGATGTTGGGAACCACCCAAGTAATCAATACATAGAATGTGCTACAAATAAGATCAGAAATTAAGTTGTGTAAAAATGTGAAATGGCATCGGGAAAAAGTATTGAATGCATGAAAAAAGGGAGGTGCAAGAAGGTGTGGAAAGCCTGGATAACACCTGAAATCAAACAGCAATCGAGGGCCTTGTCAGTGCAAATGAACATTAACTGGTTCAGTCCTAATTGACGGCCGACAAAAAGGTCTCATTGTCAAAGTGTAAGACAAGACAATCTCATGATGTGTAAGAGTAGGGAGCTATGTCAAGATCATCGCAAACTAATTTTTGCAAAAAATAACAATGACATTAGTTACAGGCGGGTAACTAACCTTCTGAAAATTCCAGTGAGCATAGTTGGGGCCATAATACATCAGAATAATTTTTATTGGCCATGTATGTAATCAACACACAAGGAATTTGGCTGTGCTAGTTTGAGGTGCCCTAGTACGAGATACATTTAGTATGACAACAGAGTAGATAATTGACAGAGAACATTTTTTTACACTCAGTTGTACAAAGGTTGCAGAGTCTTCTAACATTTAAAACCGTAAGAAAACATTTTACAGCGATAGCCCAGTGCAATGACCATTGTGGAAATGGGGTCACCACTTCAAGGAATGTATGCAGTTTAAAGTAACTAATCGTGCAATAGTCTGGGACAATGTCAATTGTGCAAATGTTGTAGATACTTCTCAGTCGATTGTGCAAGCGGTGCAGATTCTACTCAAGTACGAAAGGCTAGAATTGGTCAGTAACAGATGTGCAGTTGTTGCAGACTGGTCAGACCACTGCGGTGAGTCCACGAATAATCTAAAATATACAATTCCAATAGTCGTGGCAGAATACGACAACAATCAGTGTTCAACAATGTTATTGTTGAATTGTATGTTAGAAGTTCAAGAAGTTAATTGCAAGAGGGAAGAGGCTGTTGGAATGCCTGTGAGTTTTGGTCTGCATTGTTTAGGACCGCCTACCCGAGGGAAGGATCTGGAGGAGCTGGTGGCCAGGATGTGGAAGATCCTGCCGGATCTTGACCTAGTTGGGTGCTGTGAAAGTCATCAAGAGTGAGGCGGGTGATGCAGACAACCCTTTTATCAGATTTGATTGCTGTGTAGAACTGTCTTAGTAGCTCTCGTGGCAGGCTTTTCTTCCTTTGTTGGCCTTTTTTGAGGTTGGATTTGAATATACATACCGTATTTTTACGGCTATAAGACGCACTTAAATCTCTTGAATTTTCTCCAAAACGGAGAGGACGCCTTATAATTTGGAGCGCCTTATACGTGATACGTCGTCAAAATTTGTAACCGACTGGAAGCATTTCCTGCTGACACGCTAGTTATATACAGGAAAGGCGGACCTGTGAGAAGATAGCATGTGGAAGTTAAAGGGAAGGTGTGGGCGTAGAAGAGGACGCTAAAGGCACGCCTCCCAGAAGGTAGATAATGCCGGTATGTGTTTTGTGCTTAACAACGTAGCTTTGGCTAAGATCCCCCAAAAATGCCACCAACAAAGAGATATGCTTACAAAGAACAAACAACTGCTGTGAAGAAACAAGCACAACTAATGAACTCCGAGCTTGGTGTTATACTTGGAGACTTCAAGGCAAGGTGGCCCAAATTGGAAGAACAATACGAGCAATGGACTAATTACCAAAGAAGAAACGATCGGCATGAAAAAAAACAATGAAGCAACTTCATTTGCTGGGCATCGCCGTGAACACAATAAATGTGAAGTTGGGAGCGATGGATGACAAATGGTGAACACAACATTATTAAGACGCAGCCCCGGGCGAGTTATGCCACAATTTCTGAAAGGATTGTTGTGGATGCTTGGGCTAACGTGTCTGCTTCCACTTGAGGAAGTAGGAAAACGAGTTTTGCCAAGTTGAGAAGACTAAGCTGAGTTTCCGTAGAATCACGGCGAGGTGGCCCAAATTGAAGAACAACACGAGCAATGGATTAACAAAGAACAAACAATTGCCGTGAAAAAAAACAAAAAAACAACTTCATTCGCTGGACATCAACATGAACAGGGTAAGCAAAATGAAGTTGCGAGCAGTGTGGGATATACTATATACACAGTGAGTTCGGTTGTACTTTATTTCAGTATTTAACAGTGTAGCTATACTATCTAGCGATACTAGCTTAAAGCATACGGTAGCATGCATGCACGCTATTTACAAAGGCACCCTGAGGAATACTTGAGTTTGACTGTACTTTATTGAAGTATTTAACATTGTAAACAGTGAACTTGGTTGTACTTTATTCAAGTATTTAAAAAGCGTGCATACACGGTACCGTATGGTTTAGGCTAGTATCTCCATACAGCTATATTGTGTAGCTACCTAGTTAAATACATAAATAAAGTACACCCGAACTCACTGTTAACCATGTCAGTAAAGTACGTACCACTGAACTCAGTTTCCTATCTGGCACCTTTTTAAATAGCGTCCATGGATGCTGCCGTATGCGTTAAGCTAATGTTGTTATATAGCTATATCCTTTGCGGCGCTAAACGTGTGTGTAAATAACTTTTGAAGTGCATGTTTTGTGTCAACTATTTCTTTGCTCATTGTTTTGTTGTCTGCTGGTTGTGCTGTTCTGTTTGCTGTGGTGTGAAGATTTTGGTTTGGTGTGAAACCGTGGATGAAGATGGTGTGTTGACTCATTACTCGCTTCCACCGCTCGTAATGGGGGAAAAAAAGTGTAAGCTTGTTGCTTCCAAAATTAAGGCGCAATCGTGCCTCACTGTCTCGCGAGCGTAACCGTGCCTGTGCCTAATAATATGGTGGGCCTTGTGCATTTGTTAAATACTGGAATTGCACCAGCATCTGAGATTGCGCCTTTTAATACGGTGCGCCTTATAGCCGTGAAAATACTGTAAGTGGAAAGCCAATCTTACCACCATCAATTTGCCTCGATTAGGGGCTTCTTTCAAGATTTCTGAGAGAGGAGTCCATACAATAATCATAAGAGATGCCCAAGAGCCAAGGACCACTTGTAGAGATCTTGAAAAAAATAAACTTGGAATTAGCAGGTACTGTCACAAGTAAAACAATAACCATTGTACTGCGCCACTATTGGCCTGCATGCACGCTCACCACACAAGTCCACTTTCCTGGAAAATAAAGCATGTCAAAGCTCATTTCGATTTTGCTGAACAGCATTTGGACAGCCAGTTAAATACTGTGACAATCTAGTTTGGTTGGATTAGAGCAAAATTGAATTGTTTGGGTGCTGTAATGCACACCACATTTGGAGAAGAAATATCACAGCGCATTCCCCTAAAAAGATCATGGCAACAATTAAGTTTGGAGGTGGGAACATGATGGTGTGGGGCTAATTTTCAGCAAATGGTACTTGTAAACTTCACATTTCTAAAAGAAGGATGAATAAGAAATGTACAGACATTCTTGACAAAAATCTGCTGCAATCTACATTTGATGAGAATGAAACGAGGGTGGACATTTCGGCAGTACAGTATAATGATCCAAAACATACTGCCCAGGGAACTCTCAGGTTTTAAAGAAAAATAATAAAGCTGCAGGCAATCACCTGACTTGAATCCAATTGAAAATATATGGAAAGAGGTAAATCAAGGTCCCCAAAAAGACCCCACAAAATATTCAAGATTTAAAGACTGCTCATGTGGCGAAATAGGCCAAAGTCACACCAGAGTAACACATGCAACTAATTTCTCCATACAGGAGGCATCTTGACGTTGTCATTGCAAGCAAATGCTTTTGTACAAATTATTAAATGAATACCATTTGGGATGTTCAATACTTTTATGTTATGTCATTCCAAATTATTAACTACAACTACATTTCTGATCTTATTTGTTCTACTTTCTTTAGATGTATGGATGATGGGTTTTTTTTCCGAACATTTGGTGAAATTTTCCATAGCACCTTTGGAAATACAGGTATGCTTAATGAGAAAAATGGTTATGCGTTAAATATTTAATACATTAGTCACTGTATATATGTTTGTTTTACATTTACATTGTATTTACTGCTATGATTAAGAACATAACAATAATATTCCACAAATTACCAGTATAAAAACTATATAGTAATAGTAATCTTTTAGCTGGCAAAAATTATTGGGTATTAGCATTTTTCAGGACCAGTATCTGAAAAAACCTTGTGACAATGCTCCAAACTTTGTATCACCGTCTCGGTTTCCAAGTTGCACAAATTCCCAGACAACTGAGACAGAAGTGGCTGCAAACTGTTACGCTTTTGCAGACATCCTCGCAGAGGAACAAGAAGCCTGCAGTGTTGTCTGGAATTATTTTGCCTTCATGCCCAACAGCCAGAGTATGCCAGACTTACACAGGTTGTCTGCCTGCCAGGATTGTTCAAAATCAACTTGCTACTAGATAAAGACCTCACAGACTGCCAGGCATGCTAAATTCTATTATGAATTCAGAGCTACACTTTAATTTGTAGCACATTTCAAACACTTTTCCCTTCATGTCAAACGTAAATTATTTTGTTATAAAAAGCAAGCCTGTTGCTGAGTGGTTCCATTTGACAAGGCACTGTTTGAATTGTAGTGGTGTGAAGCACACAGCCTCCAGTGATGTCATTAGCAGTTAAATGAAGGCATTATATTTTGCTGTGTGTATAAATTTGGGTGCAGACACTGCATTTTTTGTATTTTGTATATATTACAAGTCACCATGGCATAAATATAACCATCCACCTTCCAGAATTGTCTGTCCCTCATCTTTGGATGCTAGCTAACATATACAGTGAAGAAAATGAGTATTTGAACACCCTGCTATATTGCAAGTTCTCCCACTTAGAAATCATGGAGGTGTCTGAAATTTTCATCGTAGGTGCATGTCCACTGTGAGAGAGATAATCTAAAGAAAAATCCAGAAAACACAATGTATGAATTTTTTTTTAACAATTTATTTGTGATACAGCTGCAAATATGTATTTGAACACCTGATAAAACCAATGTTAATATTTGGTACAGTATCCGGCGTAAAAATTGTGCCAAACATATATGTGCGTTCATCTGAGATGACACGCTGTGGCGACCCCGAAATGGACAAGCCGAAAGAAACAACAAAAAAGCCTTTCTTTATTGCAAATACAGATGTCAAACATTTCCTGTAGTTGTTCACCATGTTTGCACACAGAGCAGGAGGGATTTTGGCCCACTCCTCCACACAGATCTTCTCTGATCAAGAGAAGACAGGTTTCTAGTTCTGAGAAACATGGAGTTTCAGCTCCCTCCAAAGATTTTCTATTGGGTTTATGTCTGGCGAATGGCTAGGCCACGTCAACACCTTGGTATTCTTCTTACGGAGCCACTCCTTGGTTTTCCTGTCTCTATCCTTTGGGTAATTGTCATGTTGAAAGACCCAGCCACAACCCATCTTTAATGCTCTGACTGAGGGAAAGAGGTCATTCCCCAAAATCTCACAATACATTGCCACGGTCATCCTCTCCTTAATACAGTGCAGTCGTCCTGTCCCATGTGCAGAAAAACCCCCCCAAAGCATGATTCTACCACCCCCATGCTTCACAGTAGGGATGGTGTTCTTGGGATGGAACTCATTCATCTTCCTCCAAACACGGTTCGTGGAATTATGACCAAAAAGTTCAATTTTGGTCTCATCTGATCGCAAAACCTTTTCCCATGACTCCTCTGTATTATCCAAATGGTCATTGGCAAACTTAAGACGGGCCTTGACATGTGGTGGTTTCAGCAGGGGGAACCTTCTGTGCCATGCATGATTTCAAACCATGACGTCTTAGTGTATTGCCAACAGTCACCTTGGAAATGGTGGTCCCAGCTCTTTTCAGGTCATTCACCAAGTCCTTTCGTGTAGTCCTGGGCTGATTCCTCACCTTTCTAAGGATCATTGAGACCCCACGAGGTGATATCTTGCATGGGGCTCCACTCCAATTGAGATTGACCGTCATGTTTTGCTTCTTCCATTTGACCATGCTAGAACCTTGATATGCTTCTTACGGAGCCACTGCTTGGTTTTCCTGGCTGTGTGCTTTGGGTAATTCTCATGTTGAAAGACCCAGCTACGACCCATTTTCAATGTTCTGACTGAGGGAAAGGGGTTGTTCCACAAAATCTCACAATACATAGCTGCAGTCATCCTCTCCTTAATACAGTGCAGTGGTCCTGTCCCATGTGCAGAGAAACACCCCTAAAGCATGATGCTACCACCCCCATGCTTCACAGTAGGGATGGTGTTCTTGGGATGGAACTCATCATTCATCTTCCTCCAAACACGGTTAGTGGAATTATAACCAACATGTTCCATTTTGATCTCATCTGACCACAAACCTTTTTCCCATGACTCCTCTGTATCATCAAAATGGTCATTGGCAAACTTAAAATACCATACATTGTGATTTCTGGATTTTTCTTTTTAGATTATCTCTTTCACAGTGGACATACACCTATGATGAAAATTTCAGACCCCTCCATAATTTCTAAGTGGGAGAACTTGCAATGTAACAGGGTGTTCAAAGACTCATTTTCTTCACTGGAGATAGACAAACAAACCCAAATACAGCGCTCAATGGATTAGTTAAACTTTTTGAGCCTTGGTGGAGGTCTATTATATACTTGGTAGCCTTCTTGGCTGATGATGTTGATGTCATTGGTAAAACAACAAATTCTGTATTTTGTTGGTCTTTTACTTTTTATTGTACTGGATATGTTTAAAATGTTCAGTCCTGTTATTTTTTTTTTCATGTTTTGTGTTCAATTGTTTTAAAGTGTTGATCAAATTAATGCTGTATTTTTTTCATTTTATCAAAAGTATTTTAATTAGTACCATTAATGGTTTTCATTCATTCATATATCCATCTTCCATTTCACTTTAACTCCCTGGGGTTACAGGCAAATTGAAGACTTCCAGCTATTTTTGGGTGACAATCGGAGTACATCCTGCACTGTCCACCAGTCAATCGCAAGGCACATTGAAACAAACAACCATTTCTACTCATATTCACACCTATGAGCAATTTCGGGTCACCACTTGATGCATACTTTTGAGATGTGGGAGGAAACCGGAGTCCCCGGTGAAAACCCATGCAACCACACGGAGAACATACAAACTCTACACCAAAGGTCTCAAACTCAATTTACCTTGGGGCCGCTGGAGGCAGAGTCTTGTTGACCTTGTGCCCCAGCCTCGGCGCACATGCCACAATTCCAATTATAAATACAAAAAAAAAAAAGAAAATCCAATCTTCTCAAACATCTTTTTCATTTTTTAACACAAAATAAGATAAGTGTAAAGAAGGTATGTGCAAAACCACTGATACAACTCTCCATGGCAACACTGCTGTGACTTTCACTCAAATGTTTCTCTGAGTGAGAGAGCTATACACCCCACCATGATTGGCAAGTTCGTCACCTCCGCACACAACACTGTTAGAGTGCCTTTCATATAAAACTTGAGAGCCACACTAACATTAAACTTTCAAAGTAAGTGGGGGCCACAAAAAAATCATCTTGGGGGCTGCAAAAGGTCCACCAGCCGCCAGTTTGAGGTGCCTGCTCTACACAGTAAGGGATGGGATTTTAACCCCTGTCTTCAGAACTGTGAGCCACATGTACAAACCAACCATCCACACTGCTGCCATAATTGTTTTTAATTAATACAAATAAAAACAATTTGAAGTTGTTTTGCTGTTATTTAATATTTCAATGCTTTATACTGATATCTTTAAGTTTTTGGTGTTATTGTTTCATTACCGATAAGATATTTATGCAGGTATAGTATCAAAATTAAAATTTTGGTATGGTGACAACATGACTGCACTTCTAATTTAGCATATTGTTTATGTGTACTTGTCGTGTATCGCATCATATTTACTGGTGTGTACACCACTCATATATTGTTATCATGTGACATTTCAGGTTACACACAAAAAAGGACTCCATTAATGGCTCTCATTATGTCTTTCTGTGTTGATTTCCCAGTCGACTGGCTCTCAGTGAACGCTATCATCACGTTTCACTGCCGCGTGTGATGTGTCGTTTTCGTGACCTCCTTGTGCGGCATGAATGTGAGGCAAGACGTTTAATTTCTTTTGATTTCCCCATCATGATAAAATTTTATCTGAGGTGAGAGCTTCAGAAGCTCCTATTGTCACATTAAATCCACTAAACTGGGAGCAAACTGGAAAGTCTCACGCTTCTTCTTTATACTTACACTAAGCTCAAAGTCATTCTGAATACTTATTGTTACTCCATAAGTCTATCGTAGCGACACGGAGAAATAACTGTTTAGAGCATTGGCCTCACAGTCCTGAGGACTGGGGTTCGAATCCCTGCCCCGTCTGTGTGGAGTTTGAATTTTCCCCTTGTGTCTGTGTAGAGTTTCTCCAGGTACTCCAATTTCCTCCTTCATCCCAAAGCCATGCATTAATTGGTGTGTGTGTTTAGGTGTGTGTGTGTCATTACCACTTTAGAGTCCCAAATCTGAGTTTCTGGACAACTGAACACATTACATCACATCACAGGAGTACATTGTGTCCTTTACCCGCTTACTGCTCATGGCCCCGCAATTCACGGATTTTGGTCTACAAGTATTTTCACAATATTAAATTCTCTTCTAAATAGACTTACAATGTGGTACACCTTATGTGCACACTGAGTTCCAATATTTTCAAATGTTTTGTGACTTATCCAACAAAGTACTCTTAAACACACTGGTAGCACACACGGCAATAAGTGTTTTTAGCCTGTATGTAAACTACCATATGATAGGGCTCATGAAGCAGTGACGAACAATTGCATTTCACATTTGTACGAAGAACCTTAGCCCAAGTAGTATGTGAATTGTGTACCTTGTGTGTTGACTTTGTTGATTTGATTGTCTTTATTTGACTATCTGCACCCTGATGGGGAGGACAAGCTAGTGCAATCTGTAGACCGGTCCCAAGCCTGGATTAGTGCAAAGGGTTGCATCAGGAATGGCATCCGGCGTAAAAGTGTGCCAAACACTTATGAACGTTCATCAAAAGAATCCCATACCAGATCGGTCGTGGCCCAGGTTCACAACGTCCACCCCCGGCACTGTTAACCTGCAGGGCATTGGTGGGAATTCAGCTACAGTGGGTCGAAGACAAAGAAAAAGAGGAAATCGCCTTAGTCGGCGGAAGAAGAGGAAGGCAAAGAGCCTACAACTGAATGTAGGGACTTTGAGTGTTCGGACTCTGACAGGAAAAAGGTCAGGAGTTGGTTGACATGATGATTAGGAGAAAGATTGATATATTGTGCCTCCAGTAGACTAGGTGGAAAGGTAGTAAGGCTAGAAGTTTAGGAGCAGGGTTTAAATTATTTTACCATGGAGTAGATGGGAAGAGAAATGGAGTGTAGGGGTCATTTTAAAGGAAAAGCTGGCTAAGAACGTCTTGGAGGTGAAAAGAAGATCAGATAGAGTGATGAGGCTGAAACTTGAAATTGAGGGTGTTATGTTTAATGTGATTGGTGGCTATGCCCCACAGGTAGGATGTGACCGAGAGTTGAAAGAGAAATTCTGGAAGGAACATGATGAAGTAGTTTTGAGCATCCCAGACAGAGAGAGAGTTGTGATTGGTGCAGATTGTAATGGACATGTTGGTGAAGAAAATAGGGGCAATGAAGAAGTGATGGATAAGTACGGCATCCAGGAAAGGAACTTTGAGGGACAGATGGTGGTGGACTTTGCAAAAAGGATGCAAATTGCAGTAGTGAACACTTTTTTCCAGAAGACGGAGGAACATAGAGTGACCTACAAGAGCGGAGGTAGAAGCACACAGGTGCATTATATTCTGTGCAGACGTTGTCATCTGAAGGAGGTTACTGACTGTAAAGTAGCGGGAGGGGAGAGTGAAGCTCAACAACACAGGATGGTGGTGTGTACGATGACTCTGTTGGTGGGTAGGAAAATTAAGAAGACAAAGGTAGAGCAGAGAACCAGGTGGTGGAAGTTGAGAAAGGAAGAATGATGTGCGGCCTTCCAGAAAGAGGTGAGACAGGCTCTCGATAGACAGGAGGAGCTCCCGGAAGACTGGACTACTACAGTCAAGGTGATCAGAGAGACAGGCAGAAGATTACTTGGTGTGTCATCTGGTAGGAAAGGGGGGAAGGAGACCTGGTGGTGGAACCCCAAAATACAGGAAGTCATACAAGAAAAGAGATTGACAGTGAGAGGACTGAGGAGAGGTGAAAGGAATCCTTTGAAATGCGACATCGGGCAAAGGTAGAGGCGGCGAAGGCTAAACAAGAGGCATATGACGACATGTACACCAGGTTGGACATGAAAGAAGGAGAAAAGGATTTCTACAGGTTGGCCAGACAGAGGAATACAAATGGGAAGGATGTGCAGTAGGTAATGGTGATTAAGAATCGAGATGGTAATGTGTTGACTGGTGCCAGTGGTGTGCTGAACAGATGAAAAGAATACTTTGAGAAGTTGATGAATGAAGAAAATGAGAGAAAAGGAAGAGTAGAAGAGGCAAGTGTGAAGGACCAGGAAGTGTCAATGATTAGCAAGGGGGAAGTTCGAAAGGCACTACAAAGGATGAAAAATGGAAAGGCAGTTGGCCCTGATGATATACCGGTGGCGGTATGGAAGCAATTTGGATCAGCTCTGAGCCCCTTCCTGTTTGTGGTATTCATGGATAGGCTGACAGACGAGATTAGACTGGAATCCCCTTGGACCATGATGTTTGCAGATGTCATATCCAGTGAAAGCAGGGTGCAGGTGGAGGAACAATTAGAAAGATGAAGGCATGCACTGGAAAGGAGAGGAATCAATCAATCAAATCAAAATGAAAAGGTTTTAATGTCATGATATGCTGTACATACAACGAAATGATGAGTGCTTCTCCACAAGGTGCAAGGTGCAATAAAGTATAATAAAAATTGAAGAACATCTTAGGTAAAAACAATAGATCATCAAGGTACAGTTATTGCTAAAATAAATAAATGCACAAACGTGCCGTTGCACCATATTCCATTACTATTACATTACTGTTATTTGAGTGGTTTGAGTTCAAGGAGTTGATGGCTGAATGAAGATTAGCTGAAGTAAATCAGAATATATGTGCTTGAATGAGAGGGGTGGAAGGGGAAGAGTGAGGCTACAGAGAGAAGAGATAGCGAGGGTGGAGGACTGCAAATATTTAGGGTCAACAATCCAGACCAATAGTGAGTTTGGTAAAGAAGTCAAGAAACAGGTCCAAGCAGGTTGGAACAACAGGCAGAAGGTCTCTGGTGTGTTATGTGACAGAAGAGTATCCGCCTGCATGAGTGGTGAGGCTGGCCATGATGTACGCATTAGAGACAGTGGCACTGAAAAAACAGGAAGCAGAACTGGAGGCGGCAGAAATGAAGATGTTGAGGTTCTTGCTCGGAGTGAGCAGGTTAGGATTAGAAATGAGGCAAAGCCAAAGTTGGATGTTTTGGAGACAAGGTTCGAGAGACCAGACTTCAATGGTTTGGACATGTACAGAGGTGAGAGAGTGAGTATATTGGTAGAAGAGTGCTGAGGATGGAGCTGCCAGGCAAAAGAGTGAGAGGAAGACTAAAGAAAAGGTTGATGGATGTTGTGATGAAAGACATGAGGACAGTGAGTGTTAGAGAGGAAGATGCATGAGATAGGCTAAGATGGAAAAAGATGTCACGCTGTGGCGACCCCTAACGGGACAAGCTGAGAATAAAAGAAAGTTTACATTGCTCCACACTCTACCTGTGTAGGCAGGTCATTACTGACGATGTTGTAAAATATGTGTAAAATGTATTTTATTAAAATATTTTTGTGCGTCACAGTAGACGACTCTGTGGACCTGGGTTCAAATCCAGCCTCCCCTGTGTGGAGGTTGGATGTTCTCCCCTTGCCTGTGTGGGTTTTCTTTAGGGACTCCAGTTTCTTCTTGCATCCCCAAAGCATGCATGTAGGTTAATTCAAAACTCTAAACTCCCCACAGGTGTGAATGTGAGTGTGAATGAGTTTTAGTTCAGGGTTTACCGTGTCTCTCGCCTACAGTTACTGGGATAGACTCCAGCATGCCCGCGACCCTTGTGGGGATGAAAATGAAGGAATGTATAATATTTTTTATTGTATTATTTTATTTATTTTGTATTTTTCAAAATCTGTGTAAAAATGTTACCTGTGAGTTTTATTTTCATTTCTTTTTGCATTTTATTATTTACAATTAACTAAAGTATTTGAGATAAAAAAAAATAAATGCATTAAATGAATAAATGTGTTATATTTTAACTAATCAATTTAAAGCTTGGCCTGGTCCACCTCTGGTTGAATTGACTGGTTTCGGGCCCTTTTTTTTGTTTATGTGCCTAAATCAACAGCGCTGACCCACAATCTTATGCACTTTTCATATCTTGCCGATTTGACTAAAAGCCCTCCCTCTTGACACTTTACAGAGGGAAGTTGAAAATGGACCGTGTAGGCAATAATCATCCATAATGCATGTGTGCTTAAATTAGAAAGTGCTTAGCAGGTGGAGACAGTGGAGGTTTTTTTTTTATTTATTATTTTGGATTTATTTTTTGTTTGAAACGTTTTAACCACCCTCTAAGTGGAAAGGATTGGTGCTTGGGCGTATAAATGCATGGGGCATTTTGACAGTATTGTTGAACACTCCCACGCTGCACTTCAAAAATGTGTATGTGTGCGCATGTGTGTGTGTTTAGGGTTGCTCCTGGTCGGTGATCTTCGTGGATCTTGACGCCCACAACCGAAACAGACAAACGTTGTGCTCCCTGCTGCCCCGAGAGTCACGCTCTCACGTGAGTGCACCCACACTGTTAGGCTGTCCACTGGTGTTTCTGTGGCAGGGGAAAATAGATGTAGATTATTTCTAGCAGTCATGTTTATTTCTGTTGTAAAAGATGGTGGTTACTATGAATAACTGACTAGATGAGTGAGCACAGTAATCAGATGACTCATACATTGCACATGTGGCCAAGTGTGCTGTGGATCGTTTTTTTTACTCTGAATTATTTCTAGTTATTATTTTTCTATTATGCAAGTAACTTGCAAGAGGGGTGATTCCTTTATATTACGTACGTATCTATGTACAGCGCCAATGCCAATTAGCACCTGTTTTGACTGTGGATTATTTCATTCTGTGCATTTCTGTTGTCCAAGGTCTTGAATAAGTTCCAAGGGTAACCATCACAATAATCATCTGACAAGTAGATTTTTCAGGACCGGGCCACTGCATGTTTTTTTAATTGATTTTTCTGGATTATTTGTAGTCTGGTTCTATTAGTTATCATTGATAACTAAAACTCATTCATTAATTTAGAATAAAAAGACCAATTGCATTAATCATGACTTACATTGTGCATGGCAAAGCATGTAGGGGGCTATTTTATGACAAATTATTCATAGCCATGATTTTATATCTATTTTGAAATATGATGATGAAATGTGATGGCTATCATGAATAACTAGTGAGATGAGTGGAGCGATCATAATAAATATATCACACATGCATGTGTGTGCTTGTGCATGATCAAGTGTGCCTTGGACTACCTTTGGACTCTGTTGATTAATTTTACCCATGTTTCAGTTTCAAATGTGCAAGGTGGTGGCTATCATGAATAAAAGGGTGGAGGAGGGATTGCATTAATGTTACACATTTCTTGGACATGTGCTCATGTGTGCCCAACAGTGCTGTGCACCATTTTTTGACTCCGTGGGTTATTTCTTTTTGTTCAGTTTAGTTCTATTGTGCTAGCTAGCAATTAATAAAAAAATAAAGTCAGAAGTCTCTTAAGGGGTTTTGTCAAAAAATACTGTAACACCAAAAGGATTATGAGATGTTACCTTGCTCTCCCAACTGAACTTTTACATCTGTATGAACCAGAAAATACAAGGAGGAAAAACAATTACACCTTTCTGTTTCAAATGAAAAGACTCCTTAATACAAAGATTCATAGTAAAGTGAGAGTGTGGACGAGCACTTAACAAGAAAATGAGGAAGCAGTCATCATGGGAGAAAAGCGTGCAGTGGGCTGTGGATTTAATAACTGAACGGACTGTGCAGAGATAAGGCTGGTCTCCGGGGGGCTATTAATTAGCAGATGTTCGACTGAGCTGATGAACTTTTTCCCCTAAGATGAATCCAGGGACATTTTAGTCGTGAATGGACTCTAAAAGCTGAAGTGCTTCCTCTCTGAGGTGTCCTCACTCCCCTTTTCGGAGCAGCTGTGATCTTAATCCTCTCTTCATCTTCTTCATCCTCCTTCTTTTCCCCACCGTCATACTTGCAATAGGAGCCTCGTGACGTCTACTATTAGAGGTTACTTGCGCACATCAGAAATACGTCACGATACCAACGGGTGTCAAGAACTCAGCACCATGCTTCAGTGTTAGAAGATGGAAAAAGAAGTAGAAGAAGATCCAAAATAACTAAAATATCAATATGACATCAGAAAACCTTACCCCGTAACGGAGGATTGGAATTCAATATTTCATTTCGCTCCACAATCGACCACCTGCCTCGGGAATGGAAAGGCACAACCCAATAGCAAGGGACATGGGCTTTTTTCTTTTAACAGTGGTCATTATTCCTAGTTGTTATGTTTATTTCCATTGTCCTAGGTGGCATTATCATCAATAACTCCAGGGAGCAACAATCTTACGGATCATGTGACACGTATATGACATGTTCACACGAGAGACCGAGAACTTGAATTTTTTCAGTCTATGGAATATCTCTTGGTGGTAAGGTGGCTCAGCTGTAAAGTGTTGTCCTCACAGTTCTGAGGTCCAGGGTTCGATCCCCGCCCCGCCTGTGTGGAATTTGCCAGTTCTCACCGTGCCTGCGTGGGTTTTCTCCCACATCCCCAAAACATGCAACATTAATTGGAGACTCGAAATTGCCCAAAGATGTGATTGTGAGTGCAGCTGTTTGTCTCAATGTGCCCTGCGATTGGCCTGCAACCAATTGAGGATGTACCCTGCCTCCTGCCCGTTGACAGCTGGGATAGGCTCCAGCACTCCCGCGACCCTTGTCAGGATACACAGCCAAGAAAAAGGATGGATGGAATGTCTCTCGTCATTCTGTTTGTTTTTGTTCTCCAATGTGGAAGTTGTCATCATCAACTGGGGACTGGAACAATTTCATTAATCATATGACATGACATTGCACATGTGCATGTACCTGGTTTTTTTTGCGTATTTTTAATCAATTTTTTGAGCCGCTTATCCTCACAAGGGTCACAAGAGTGCTGGAGCCTATACCAGCTAAAATCAGGCAGGCGGGTTACACCTCGAACTGCTTGCCAGCCAATTGCAGGGCACACATAAAAAAACAACCATTCACACACACATTCACAGCTACTTGTAATTTAGACTCTCTAATTAATGCATGTTTTTGGGATGTGGCAGAAAACCTGGGTATTCGGAGAAAAGCCTAGCAGATACAAGGAGAAAATCCCAACTCCACACAGGCTCAGGCTGGGATTATAAAAACGGTCCTCAGAACAGTGAGGCAGACGGTCTTACCAGTTGCACCACCGTGCCGCTTGTTTGTTTTTTATTTATAGATTATTTTGAGTGAGTCTGTTTATATCTATCAGGCAAGGTGGTGCTTATCATGAATATCTCTACAAGTGCATGCCCAAGCCCAAAATAGCATCATATGAATAATTTTATTGCTCCTCTTACCAGTTATTCAAGTAAACTGTAACCATGCACTTTAAAAATAAAACAAGCTCGAAATAATCTACACATTCAAAAATAAAACCCATGGCTCAGTCAGTCGTGTAATGTCCATGTTGTATGTTAATGTGATTGCTTCTCTGGCCCGTAATTAATTGCAGCCATCTTGTACAATAGAAATAAACACAGCTCTTCTTCTTCTTCTTTTCCTTTCGGCTTGTCCCGTTAGGGGTCGCCACAACGTGTCATCTTTTGCCATCTTAGCCTATCTCCTGCATCTTCCTCTCTAACCCCAACTGCCCTCATGTCTTCCCTCACCACATCCATAAACCTTCTCTTTGGTCTTCCTCTCGCTCTTTTGCCTGGCAGCTCCATCCTCAGCACCATTCTACCAACACACTCACTCTGTCGCCTCTGAACATGTCCAAACCATCGAAGTCTGCTCTCTTGAACCTTGTCTCCAAAACATCCAACTTTGGCTGTCCCTCTAATGAGCTCATTTCTAATCCTATCCAACCTGGTGACTCCGAGCGAGCACCTCAACATCTTCATTTCTGCCACCTCCAGTTCTGCTTCCTGTTGTTTCTTCAGTGCCACCGTCTCTAATCCGTACATCATGGCCGGCCTCACCACTGTTTTGTAAACTTTGGCCTTCATCCTAGCAGAGACTCTTCTGTCACATAACACACCAGACACCTTTCGCCAGCTGTTCCAACCTGCTTGGACCAGTTTCTTCACTTCCTTACCACACTCACCGTTGCTCTGGATTGTTGACCCTAAATATTTGAAGTCGTCCACCCTCGCTATCTCTTCTCCCTGTAGCCTCACTCTTCCCCCTCCACTTTTCTCATTCACGCACATATATTCTGTTTTACTTCGGCTAATCTTCATTCCTCTCCTTTCCAGTGCATGTGTCCATCTTTCTAATTGTTCCTCCGCCTGGTCCCTGCTTTCACTGCATATCACAATATCATCTGCGAACATCATGGTCCAAGGGGATTCCAGTCTAACCTCATCTGTCAGCCTATCTATTACCACTGCAAATAGGAAGGGGCTCAGAGCTGATCCCTGATGCAGTCCCACCTCCACCTTAAATTCCTGTCACACCTAAGGCACACCTCACCATTGTTCTGCTGCCATCATACATCTCCTGTACTATTTTAACATACTTCTCTGCCACACCACACTTACACATGCAGTACCACAGTTCCTCTCTTGGTACTCTGTCATAAGCTTTCTCTAGATCCACAAAGACACAATGTAGCTCCTTCTGACCTTCTCTGTACTTTTCCACGAGCATCCTCAAGGCAAATATTGCATCTGTGGTACTCTTTCTAGGCATGAAACCATACTGTTGCTCGCAGATACTTACTTCTGTCATGAGTCTAGCCTCCACTACTCTTTCCCATAACTTCATTGTGTGGCTCATCAACTTTATTCCTCTATAGTTCCCACAGCTCTGAACATCCCCTTTGTTCTTAAAAATGGGAACTAGAAATAAACACAGCAATTGGAATCAATGCATAAGTCAAGCTAGGACGTAATGTCCAATGCACTCCTTGTCAACTAATGTAAGTTGTCTTAGTCATTTAATTGCTCTGAGTAGTTTAACCACCATCTTGCATAATAAATAATAAAACAAAATAACCAAAAAATAAAATCAAGTCAAAATGGAGTTTGCAAGATACAGTCACGTGTGCAATGTTTATGACTTTTACAATCCATTCCCTAACCGATTGATGTTAACCACAACTGAGCACAATGGAAATTGGCAGGACTAGACTAGAAATAATAAATAGGATAAAATAATTAGACCATATCTTGTGGTTAAATCATTTGGCAATGCTTATAGACTTATTTTAAAAATGTGTTTTACTTGGTAGAACACGGATGCAGCCTTACTACCAACCATCAGCTACCCTGCCTTCGCTGTGGACGACGACGCCCTCTACAGTCAGACACTGGACAAAATTGTCCGCAAGCTGCGTGGCAAGTACGGTTTCAAGCGCTTCCTGCGTGACGGATACCGAACCTCCAACGAGGACAAGGACCGCCGATACTACAAACCTGCTGAAATGAAGGTAGGACACAAGTTGTTTTGTCTTTGTTAGTTGATTAAAATGTGAGTTTGTTTATAGATAGGAGGGATAAACCCTAACAAACAGCATTTAAAACCTTAAATACCGTTTGATATTACTAAAATTCTCATCTGTTGACTATTTTTGTGCTCAGGCCAGAGCTACAAAAGAATTGCATAAGTCCCATCTTGTGGAAACTTAATTTTGTTTTGTTTGATAGTTTTTTTTTTGTTTTTTATGTATGCATTTACGAAGTCCAGTTTTGTTGGTGGTCCTCGAAGTCTAACCTGAAAATGAAAGTATCTTTCTATATATTCTTGCCACAGTTACTCCTTGCCCATCTACTCGCTTTTCCGTTACAAGTGACAGGCATTCCCTAACATCTGGTCATGATTCTGTCAATGGTAGATGCATGGTGTTGATGCTTTCTGATTTTTTTAGTCCGTTGCTGCCATCGTGTATCATTCATACATATATACAAACCCTTTTTTGGGGGGTGGGAGGAGGTCTTGATTTTTCACAGATATTTGCTTCTTTGTTGCAAGGTGCATTCCCCACGGATAGCGGGGTTTCACTCTACATTATTCCACAGTTATGCAATTTCTTCGCTTTCTGGAATTATATTAGCAGTCGATGAGAGACAAGGTAGTCCCGAAGCCATCTGACACTGTGTAGATTAGGAGTGAAGTTGTCAGCATCTACTGCCTAGTTTAGGAGTGAATTTGTCAGCAGCTTTTAACAGTTTGGCCAATCAGACGAGTCGCTCGACCGCAAGAATACCCAAGGACCTCCATGGACGTCGGGCTTGAGCTTGTTTCTTCTATCTCTTCCCATCACCTTCTTCATTCTTTTATGTCACCTTTTAAATCCTCCTCCATCCTCGACAACCGCTTATCACTGTGGAAACACATTGAAAGGACACACATGGCTGCACCTTCATGAAAAGAGGTAACATTAGAAGAGCAGGGTGCTCAGTGATTTGAAGACATTAATGCAACTCCCTGTGTTAGAGCATGAAGATATACTTTTTTCACATTGTCATTATAGAGTGTATTGTGTATATTGTATAATATGATCTGGGAGAGAGACAGAACCCTACTCAATATGGCGCCCTCGGTGAGATTTTATTGAGCACCCACGTCCATCAGCAATATGTATACACTCACAAAAGAAATCGAAAAGCATTGTTAAAACCATTTAACCAATTTAACCATCCATCCATTTTCTGAGCCACCTATCCTCACGAGGTTAAGGTTAGCTAACCCTTGTGAGTCCGACTGTTGTTTGTCTCCATGTGCCCTGCGATTGGCTAGCAACCAGTTCAGGGTGTACCCTGCACTCCCATCACTCTCATGAGGATAAGCGGCTCAAAAATGGATGAATGTGCTCTTATACAAGCGTACGTTTTGTGCATGAGCATTTATAACTACCAGTTTATGTAACACGAGCTTGGTTTACAAGCAGACCTTTATCATTCTGATTGAAATGATTGCGATTGAAGAATTCAGGACACCTGTTTATAGATGCCACCGCTGTACATTTATGCAGAACACCTGTTTTAGAGATGTATTAAATGTGCCGAAATATGTAAACTTCGCAATTTATTAAGATGGAGGTCAGTCGTCTATTTAGCATAGTAGTTGTGATTGTGTTGACACTTTGTAACACCTTGATAAAAACAACTTATAAGTACAAACCCCAATTCCAATGATGTTGGTACGTTGTGTTAAACAAATAGATTCAGAATACATTCATTCATTCTTTTTCCGTAACCCTTATCCTCACTAGGGTTGGCAGGGTGGGAGAGCCTTTCCCAGCAGTCTTCGGGCAAGAGGCGAGTTACACCCTGAACTGGTCATCAGCCATTTGCAGGGCACATATAAACAAACGACCATTCACACTGACCTCTTGACAATTTAGAGTCCTCATTTAACCTACCATGCATGTTTTTGGGATATGAGAGGTAACCAAATTACCCGGAAAAAAACATGAAGGCACAGGGCTCACACGTAAACTCCACACAACCAAGGTCAAATTTGAACTCGCATGCTCAAAACTGTGAGGCTTGCTGCCACAATAGAATTCAGTAATTTGCAAATGAAATACAAATTGAGTACATTACAAAGACAATTATATAAATGTTCATCAGTTTGAATATTAATTGCGTTTTTATTGATTATTATTTTGTTTTTCAAAATATTCATTCATTTAGAATTTCATGCTTGTAACATTTTCCCAAAAATCTGGACAAAGGCAGGAAAAGACTAGGAAAGTTGAAGAATCCTCAAAAAACATTTTTTGGAACATTCTACAGGTGAAGAGATTATTGGAAACAGGTGATGAGTGCCATTATTGGATATAAAAGGAGCATCCTCGAAAGGCTCAGTTATTCACAATTAAGGATAGATGAGTTTCACCACTTTGTGAACAACCTTGTGAGCAAATAGTCCAACAGTTAAAGAAAAATATCTCAATTGACAATTGCAAGGAATTTAGTGATTTCATCAGCTACAAAGCATATTGTCAAAAGATTTGAGGATTCTATAGAAGTCTTTTCTTGTAAGCATAAATCCAACAACGTTGCCCGAGACCTTTAATCCTGTATTTGGCACTGCACTGAAAACCAGCATTATTGTGTTAAGGATATTGACAAATAGCCTCAGAAAAAGTTCAGAAAACCATTTTCAGTTCATACAGTTTGCAGGTGCATCCACAGATGCAAGTTAAAACGCTACCATGCAAAGTGAAAGCCCTACATTAACACCAAACAGTTACGCTGCCCGCTTCTCTGGGTCCGAGGTCATCTGAGATGGAGAGGTGCAAAATGGATAAGTGTGCTGGGGTCTGACAAGTCCACAGTTGTTTTTAGAAATCGTGGACACCGTGCCGTCAAGGCCAAAAGGACTATCCAGACCGTTATCGGCACAAAGTTCAAAAGCCAACATGTGACTGTATCAGGGTGCGTTCATATACATTTGTGAAGGCACCATTAATGTTGAAAGGATTATACTAAACACTTTTTCACCAACGCATCCAACCACTTTTTATTGACATTTAAAATCAAAAAAAGGCTTAATATTTGTGGAAATTGCAACTTATCAGAGTTTAGGTTCCACTATAATGTTTTGGCATGTTTCACTTCCTGCCTCAGACCAAATACTCTTCTCTTCCTCAAAGTTCAGCTGTCGGCCACTTAAAAGTGGACCTTTTCACGTCTCTGAAATAGAGAAGGAATAAAACCTTGCCCTCAGCCTCTTTTGTTTCTGTGCCTCCCGACAGCTCTTTGATGGGATCGAGTGCGAGTTTCCTATATTCTTCATCTTCATGATGATTGATGGTAAGCCTCCTCACATCCACACCTTGATTGGGTAGCAGGGAGCCCAGAGCTTGAGACGAATGACATTCTTTTCTATCTAAGAACTTAGAGTACTTACGAAGGTGTGAAATTTAGTGAAAGCCCTGGAAATAAATTTAAAAAGTTCTCAGGAGAAATGTCATTTAAGGAATTATTTAAACTTCTTCTTTGAATCCACTGGCATTTAGTTTTAATAGATGATAATGTGATCTTTCAACCTTGACATTTTATCTTGTTGACGGAGAAAGTAAAAAAGTAATGTGTGCATGTGTGTGTGTGCGTTGCAGGGGTGTTCAGAGGGAATCAGGCTCAGGTGAAAGAGTACCAGGACCTTCTTGAGCCCATCATCTTTCAGTCTTATGAGGGTAAGTACACAAGACAATCATTGAGTGATTTGTCAAATAACATCATTTTCTCTATACTGATGACTCAGAGGTGTGTGTCTCTCTCCAGGCCATGCTGTGGTGCCCAAGTACTACTACGTGCCCGCCGACTTTGTGGAGGCCGAGCAAAGTAAGCATGGCAGTCAGAAGCGCTTCCCCAGCAATTCTGGACGTGACGGCAAGCTCTTCCTGTGGGGCCAAGCCCTCTACAACATTGCCAAGTTGCTAGGTAGGATCAATACAGTAGAAGGTTGAATAGCTGTCATAAGATTCACTGGTCTTATAAAAAATGTGGCAGATGCACAATATTTGCTATTACCTTACAAGTCACTGTAGTCTTATTGAAAGAGTGCTGTCAGAGTCATAAAAGAGAGAGATGGACAAGTTTCGATGATCATTAAAGTCTCATGACTTTTGCTACAGGGTAAAAATATTTGCTGATTGCTTGAATTTTGCAAGATTTAGGGAGGAAACCGGAGAAAACCCATGCAGGCACGGGGAGAACATGCAAACTCCACACAGGGGGGGCCTGGATTTGAACCCTGAACCCCAGAACTGGGAGGCAAACACTAAGCAGTCATCCACCGTGCCGCCCATGTTAGAAATATCCAACCAGTTTGGTTTAAAGAAATTCGTGGAGATGTAATAAATATACAGTATAAGTAGGGTTAGGCATTATTTGAATTTGAGCGATTTTGGTCCTGATTCCGATTTCTTATTTCCATGCCGGTTCCAAACAGTTCTTGATTCAGATTCTTTTCTAGGGCTGGACCAAAAAAAAACAATTTTTTCAATGGATGCAACAAAATGCTATAGAATGTTGATTCCTTTCCTTACCCACCGATGAGGCACAAGCTTAATGTTTGTGATACTGTGAGACTTCTTTTCCTTTCGGCTTATCCCGTTAGGGGTCGCCACAGTGTGTCATCTTTTTTCATCTAAGCCTATCTCGTGCATCTTCCGCTCTAATACCCACTGAACTCATGTCCTCCCTCACAACATTCATCAAACTTTTCTTTCGTCTTCCTCTCGCTCTTTTGCCTGGCTGCTCCATCCTCAGCACCCTTCTACCAATATACTAACTCTCTCGCCTCTGGACATGTCCAAACCATCGAAGTCTGCTCTCTCTAACATTGTCTCCAAAACATCCAACTTTGGCTTTCCCTCTAATGAGGTCATTTCTAATCCTGTCCAACCTGTTCACACCAAGATAGAACCTCAACATTTTCATTTCTGCTACCTCTAGTTCTGCTTCTTGTTGTTTCTTCAGTGCCATCGTCTCTAATCCGTACTTCATGGGAGGCCTCACCACTGTTTTATAAACTTTGCCCTTCATCCTAGCAGAGACTCTTCTGTCACATAGAACACCAGACACCTTCCGCCAACTGTTCCACCCCTGAGACGTTTATGTGAATTTTGTCCCAATTCATTGTCATATAAAGCTGCTCTGGTGGAGTTTAATGTTAAGGTATTTTTTTCTGTCATCAACTCTTACATTGGTTAAAAGGCAAAAACTTTAAAAACCATCAGTGCAAAAGTGTAAGCAACCATTTACCTTGTTAGCTTTCTCAGTGTTGCCATAGACGTATTTTGTTGTTTCACTCACCCAATTCACTGAGAGTTGACTTCACTGAAGGTCCACGCGGCGTAGGCTGAGGCTTGAACGGCATCAGACCCTACACATTGTGAAAGCCCCCAATTTAAATCTTATTCCAAGTGTTGGACTGAGTTTGAGTGGCCATTAACTTTCACACACAGTTAAGCCACACTTTTGTTCGTTGCTGCCATTGGGCACTAGTACGTCTTTGTCTGCGTTCTCTGTTGGTTTTCACTGCTTCTTCGTTGGTTTCCTCCACTTCTTTGTGGCCGGGGGACTAAGGATCGAAACTGAGAATTTTTAAATTTATAAGATTCCAGGGGAACCGGAACATTAGTCACAGTTCCAAACAATTCTCAATTTTTGATGCCCAACCCTTACTATAAGAATATAACTTTTATTAGTCACACTAGGGTGAAATTCACAATTTGTGTAACAACGATTGTTCTTTTCCATTTCATAAAGTGAGATGATAACATAATGTGGGTCTGTTTCTGTGTGTGCCAGTTGACGAACTAATAAGCCCCAAGGACATTGACCCCATCCATCGCTACGTTCCTCGACAGGACCAACGCAATGTCAGCATGCGATACTCCAACCAGGTCAGCTTCAATGTTTTCACTGTCTCCAGAGTTAAAGTTCCAGAGTTTTTCCTTGAAGACGACAATTTTGTGAGATAAAGCTGCAACCAACATGAAAATCAGAAAGTGTACATATTCCTCAGAAAAATGAGAATTTTAAAAAATAGCATTTTTAAATATCTAATTTTAATAATGAAAAATATTTCACATTTAAATATGATGTAAACGTAGTTAGATTTTTTTCAAGAATCTTTTATAGAAAAAAAACTTGATATAAAAAAAATTGCATGGTGACGCAGCTGTAGAGCGATAACGTCACAGTTTTAAGTACAGGGGTTCAAATCCTGGCCCAGCCTGTGTGGAGTTTGCATGTTCTCCCCGTGCCTGCATGGCTTTTCTCCTGGCACTCCAGTTTCCTCCCACATCCCAAAATTACATTAATTGGACACTCTAAATTGCCCCAACGTGTGATTCTCAGTGCGACTGTTTGTGTGCCCTGCGATTGGCTGGCAACCATTTCTTTCAGGGTGTACCCAGCCTCCTGCCCGCTGACAGCTAAGATAGGCTCCAGCATTCCCACAACCGTTTTGAGGATAAACGACTCAGAAAATGGATGCATGGATAAAAAAAATCACACAAATGTTCATTCATTCATTCATTTACATTGAAATACAATAATAAGAACAACATTTGTTAGGGTAAAGGTAAAATGTTTGACCTCAAAGAAAATAAGATACAATTCTCTAAGAAATTCTGTGGCACTTAACAAAATCATTTATCAAAATCATTAATTTGGGTGATCCTGACTGACCTGAAACAGGGTAGGTTTAGTCTGATTGACTTCAGACAGTGAGACAAAAAATGAAATGTGTATTTTTGCACTGTGTATGCAAATTTCTGGCTTCAACTGTACATCAGTGCATGTAGATTTTGGACATTCATGTCAGTTTAAACACCAAGTACAGGAGTCATGAATCTAGATGATGGAAATAGTTTCTAGTCTACTGTATGTGTTAAAATTTGGGGGGATGGTGGACGACTGGTTATAGCGTCTGCCTCCCAGTTCTGAGGACTGTGTGTAGTTTGTATGTTCTCCCCATGCCTACGTGGGTTATCTCCTGGCAATCCAGTCTCCTCCCACATCCATAGTAGGTTATTTGAAGAACCTAAATTGCCCATAAGTGTGAATGTGAGTGTGAATGGTTATATGTGCCCTGCGACTGGCTCGCAACCAGTTTGGGGTGTACTTTGTCAACTACCAGAAGATAGCTGGGATACTCGTGCGATGCTTGTGAAGATAAGTGGCTCAAAAAATGGATGGATGTTAAAATGCATACAAGTGATTATCTTTGTGAAATATGTATATAAATATATAATTATTGCACACCTAGTGGGGAATTATGTATGAAAGATCATCTTAATCGTTGTTTCCGAAAGCTAAACTAAATAAGCCTGAGAAAGAGCTCCCCCTCTGCTGCAGAATTTCGAGAGCATCTGTATGATTGTCCAGGATGTAGAAGTTTGCTCAGTACCCAAAGCATGAAAATGAACAGTAACTCAGCCAATTTGTAAGAAGTTGCAATTTTCAGCCATTTTGTCCAATTTCATAAAATCCCTGTTAAAAAAAAAAAAAAACTGGTATTCTCACTCCAAAAGGGAATCAATGGATGATTTTGAGCCACGCCATAGCATTTATCTTACCCACTTGGTGTCACTGTGTTTTGTTATATAACACACTGGATGCATCACCATGATTGATTGCGTGTGTGTGTGTGTGGTGTGTGTGTGTGTGTGTGTGTGTGTGTGTGTGTGTTTGAGAGTGTGTGTGTTTGAGAGTGAGTGAGAGTGAGCCCCTGCATGGAGCTCATTGTAACGTGTTCCAGTTCATTTAGCTTGAGGGGCGTCGATGCGTCTCATGGAGTGGCGCATAAAAAGGCCGCTGAGAGGAAATGAAGCGATCGCACGTGAAGGCGTAGTCGTCTTCATTTGTCCGTGTGCCGCCACGTGTTCTAAATAACATATTCAAAACACTGTCACATTGTATCACATAAATAGCATATAAAATGGCATATAAGGCATTGAAAATAATACCACTGTAAAACTAGCACTCGCTATTACTGGCACGTGATGCTTACTGATTCAATTGGATGACCAGTTTTATTTTGCAATGCCAGACATATAACAGCCTTTTTCCACCCACAACCGTGACATCAAAATATAGAAAAGGTGAAGCTCTGCGACTACTACTTAAAAGCACTGGGCTAAGGCTATGAATACACACGTACACGTGATTACTTATATGCTATTATTATAATTGAATAATTCTCATTCCGGTGACACCAAAAATACACTGCAGAGCTAGTTGTAGCTGAAAATTTGTATATGTTGGAGTTAAAGATGCATAAAATTATTGTTCTTTTCTTGGTTATGTTTATTTTTTCCTGTGTATTTCAATTTTGAGGTCATTTTCTTTGCACAACAAAGATGTAGTTAGTATTAATCACCTACTGTCAATGCGTTGCCAGTAGCAAAAGGCTGTCTTATGTTAGCATCTTCCAAAAATAGAGGAAAAAAAACACATGCACATTATGTAGTGTCATACTGTATATATTCATGTGTTGTTCATATTGTCTTTAATGCTGGATGCTTTTGAACACGTTACATGTTTTGCCATTCCTGGTGGCACCTACTGCATTTGTGTTTTCCAAGGAGTGGTCCACGCCATGATAGATTTTGCCCCACGTTTATTTTCTGTCACCATCCTAAGACAGCCTGCACCATTGCCATGGTTACGGCTCACACATCACAGTCTTGATAGTGGAAGAAAACACTTGCTGGGCTTGATTCTTGTGCTACTGCCCCCCAGCATGGAGATGCATCATGGCAGATGATTATGGGATATATGCTATGAGCCAACCTATGATAGCCTCAGCTGGAGGGACACATCATGCAGTGAAATCTGAGTGTTTGAACACAACAGGTTCCAGGATGCTAAAATCAATGTTTCCAAATATTGGAAATAAAAACGTAATCCAAGATTAATATGTCAAAGTAAGGTTTCAAGCTTGGTTTAGGATTCCAAACATGGGTTGGTGTTTGAACTCTGCTTTTCAAGCTAATTCAGGTTTCCACTTTTAATATTAGGGTTCAAAGCCGGAGTTTTGGTTTGACTGTTACAATTTTAAGACCGCTTTCAGGTTTAAACAAGAATTAGGGTTTCAAGCATGGTTTGGGGTATCTAGCAAGATTTGTTTCAGGTCAGTGCAATGGTTTCAACTTAAAGTATTAAGCCAGGTTTAAGGTTTAATTCATCAATAAAACAATAATAATAATGCATACGATTTATATAGCACTTTTAAAGGCACTCAAAGATACTTCGCATATGCCCACATTATTCATTCACACCCTGATGGTGGTAAGCAGTCTGATGGGAGCGTGACTGCCATTCTGACCCTACAGCGCCTCAAACCATCACAAAAGATCTAACCACGTTCAATAATGGTGATGTGGGTTTAAAGTCTTGCTCAGGGACACGACAACATGCACATGAACAGTGATACTGGTGACCCTCCAGTTGTAGGGCGTCCACCTAGCATCACGCCACCCTCAGCAAGGGTTATAATTTCACTGGAGGTTTTAAATGAGTGTTTGGGTTTCAAATTTTGATTTGAAGATTCAAAAGTGTTTAAATAATAGCAGTTCAATGTGACCAAAAAAACAGCAGTCTGCTGAGACAAAAAATGAAATGTATTTTTGAACTGTGGATGTAAATTATGGCTTCAACTGCACCTGTGTGGGCACAGATAATTTTGAGTTCCTAACTCTTAGTGACCAAAAGTATTAGTAATAAGCTGTTACTTATTAAATATGTTTGTTTATATACATTAAAGTAGCAAATGAATATCAGCATGTCAGAGACACGTCGTGACCTGTTAGGCCTTTACTTTATCACCATCTAGTGGACCTTTATGGTATATCTTTTTCATGGACTTTTACCTGAGCTCTAATTTTAGACATAATTCATACTATCGATTATAATCATTTAGATTTAATTTTTACTATCATTTATGTTACTTAAGACTGCCCATACTATCAATTATACTAATATATGCCTTTAGTTTATGCCCCTATTCAACACTATGTCCTGTATATGACTTCCATACATGGATATTTTCTATGAATACTTAATGTATGTCCACTGTTGCTGCATCACCCTTAAAGCCCAAGTGTCATCCCTGTGAACATTCTAAAATAGATATTGTAATTAAAAATACATATAACATTATTCACTTCAATGTCTGTACGAAAAAAATAATTGTGAGCGGAGAGCGGGTTATCCATGCGCAAAGTTGCAGAAGTGTCATTCTACGATATCCAAGTGGTCGCCATATTGGCTGCGTCCTTCGTCCGTGACATGTCACCCGGACATTCGCTAATGAAAACACGCAGTGTACCCCAACTATGGGAGACAAACGCGCCCCTTCTGACACGGAAGCTCTTTTCGAAAAGGAGAACACCACACAACCGAGTGAAGTTACCGGGGCAATATTATAATATTCTTTCGAGCCATATTCAGATGATATGCGATCACGTCCAAACCGCATCCCCGTCTGATCCACTTCCGCGCGGAGATGAGCCAGGCTCATTGCAGCCGGCTGGTGTGGCTTATGGAGCCGTGCTGCTTTAGAGGGTTGTTCACAGACGCCGCAGTACTGAGCAACACAGTGCAGCAGGGGCGAGCCATGCTGCTTTTAGGGGGATGTTCAAAGGCGCCGCAGTACTTGTTGAACACCATCGAGCCGGGGCGCATTACTGCCTACCTGTTATTTGGAACCCACAAAGCTC